>NW_025533485.1:685000-697500 GCF_020615455.1 Coregonus clupeaformis | reverse complement strand
GTGGCCTGAAGGAAGCCTCTCCTCAGTAAAAGGCACATGACAGCCCGCTTGGAGTTTGCCAAAAGGCACCTAAAGGACTCTCAGACCATGAGAAACAAGATTCTCTGGTCTGATGAAACCAAGATTTAACTCTTTGGCCTGAATGCCAAGCGTCACGTCTGGAGGAAACCTGGCACCATCCCTACGATGAAGCATGGTGGTGGCAGCATCACGGCTGTGGGGATGTTTTTCAGCGGCAGGGACTTGGAGACTAGTCAGGATCGAGGCAAAGATGAACGGAGCAAAGTACATCGAGATCCTTAATGAAAACCTGCTCCAGAGTGCTCAGGACCTCAGACTGGGGCGAAGGTTCACCTTCCAACAGGACAACGATCCTAAGCACACAGTTAAGACAACGCAGGAGTGGCTTCGGGACAAGTCTCTGAATGTCCTTGAGTGGCCCAGAGCCCGGACTTGAACCTGATCGAACATCTCTGGAGAGACCTGAAAATAGCTGTGCAGCGACGCTCCCCATCCAACCTGACAGAGCTTGAGAGGATTTGCAGAGAAGAATGGGAGATACTCCCCAAATGCAGGTGTGCCAAGCTTGTAGCGTCATACCCAAGAAGACTCGAGGTTGTAATCGCTGCCAATGGTGCTTCAATAAAGTACTGAGTAAAGGGTCTGTATACTTATGTAAATGTAATATGTCAGTTCTCTATTTTTAATACATTTGCAAACATTTCTAAAAACCTGTTTTTGCTTAGTCATTATGGGGTATTGTGTGTAGATTGATGAGGGGGAGGGGAGGGGGGGGGGGGAGAAACAATTTAATACATTTTAGAATAAGGCTGTAACGTAACAAAATGTGGAAAAAGTCAAGGGGTCTGAATACTTTCCCAATGCACTGTACATATCAATTTTTTAAAATGTTTTCACCAAATAAGATTTGATTGTACAATTAAAGGTCAAATACACTGCATTTCAAACGGTCAGCAATAATCTAATGAATTCAGGGTTTGTGAAATTATACCCAGGCTAAACATAAGCCTTCCACAACCATAATACCAACTAATAATTTAATTAATTTATCTAAATAGTTTAACCTGCTTTTCTGCAATAATCACTGATCTGGCTTTCAAGTCTGTCTATGAAAATTGCTTTATTGTTACAAATTTAGCCAGAACCATGCATAATGCACAATCACTAATAATGGCTAACTACTACCCACTAGAATATATATATATATATATATATATTTTTTATATATAAAAAAATAAAAAATAAATAGAAGAAAATATATTACAATAAAATAATGACTAACTACTTGTAGCAGGCATTTATAGAAAATGAACACAGGTCTCATAAACAATATCTCAAGCACAAGCTCACGTGCTGGTGAGTAGTCAGCTAAACGTTTATATTTCAAGTTCAGCCAACTTGGATCTATTCGCTAGCTAAGAACGTAGAACAGTTGAATTGTTATGAACACACCCTTCTGTCGGTCTCCAACTGTTTGAGCAGCATGCTAGCTAGCCTGTCCACTTTGTTCAGATGTTATTTCTCAGCATGAGAACGAGTTGCCAATTCCTTATAGAATTGTGTTATATGCTTATTGCACATTTATAAAACACAGACTAAGACAGCTAGTATAACAGTATTTTCCTAAAATGCTGCTAGCAGTACGTGGTACCGCAATGCAGCGCGCGACAATCTGAGCATTCATTTTCCATAATCAATGTTTATTGATACTCCCGTTTTAGTGGTGTCTGCTTCGCGGGCAATTTGAAGAGTTGACGGGATCGTTAGAAAGGTTCCCTTCTCCTCTATTACAGTAAAATAATGTCTCCATGTGTTTCGGTGTCCATATGACCCATTCTGTTGGACCAAAGCTCAAAAGCAAATAGCAAGTTGAAACCGCTTGTCACAGAGGAAGTGATCTCTCATCTTTGTTGTTGTGAGTGGCAGGGAGAGGGGCTTGGTGTATATAAATGGGAAGGTCCACAGCACAGAAGGAGCGAAAGAGACGAGACCAAAAAGACAACATGAGAACAAACAGACATAAACGCTCAGAAAAACGAACAAAAAATAAATCAATTCTTGCAATGCAGGCATTTGGAATATCGAGCTAAAACATACATCCAAATTAATTTGATATATTGCCCAGCCGTAGAGGGGAGTCAAGCCTAGATAACTCCCAACATGATTCAGTCAGTACACACAGACCCTACAGAACAATGAAAAGGGGCTCTGGGAGCACTTGA
This sequence comes from Coregonus clupeaformis, assembly GCF_020615455.1. Lineage (NCBI taxonomy): Eukaryota > Metazoa > Chordata > Actinopteri > Salmoniformes > Salmonidae > Coregonus > Coregonus clupeaformis. The sequence continues at coordinate 695,257 of NW_025533485.1, read as the reverse complement.
GCCTGGATCCCCCTCACCCAAAAACAAAAGACGCTAATCGGACACTAGTAGCAACTTCAATACTATTCAGTAGACAGACAGTGGACCTCAGCCACTGGGCAGAATGAACGGTCGTTGTCACTAATGAAATAAAAACAAGGGCTTGCTCTCCCATAGAAGACCTGACCTAGTATCCTTGGCATTGAGGTTTATGTGGCTTACTCTGGTTTTGTTTCATGAAAAAGGATGAGCGTTTATATTAGATTACACCAACGCTCATTAAAATCAACAGCGGAGCAAAAGATGTCCTTTTAGAAATGCAAACAAGCGGCTGTATTTGTTCAGAGCTGGGATCGTGTCGAGACAGACTGCCTACTTAAATGTATTTCCTCTGTCTTTATCCCCCCTCTGTCTTTATCCCCCCTCTGGCTTTATCCCCCCTCTGGCTTTATCCCCCCTCTGGCTTTATCCCCCCTCTGGCTTTATCCCCCTCTGGCTTTATCCCCCTCTGGCTTTATCCCCCTCTCTCTTTTCGGCTCTCTCCCTCTCTTTTCGGCTCTCTCCCTCTCTTTTCGGCTCTCTCCCTCTCTTTTCGGCTCTCTCCCTCTCTTTTCGGCTCTCTCCCTCTCTTTTCGGTTCTCTCCCTCTCTTTTCGGCTCTCTCCCTCTCTTTTCGGCTCTCTCCCTCTCTTTTCGGTTCTCTCCCTCTCTTTTCGGCTCTCTCCCTCTCTTTTCGGCTCTCTCCCTCTCTTTTCGGCTCTCTCCCTCTCTTTTCGGTTCTCTCCCTCTCTTTTCGGCTCTCTCCCTCTCTTTTCGGCTCTCTCCCTCTCTTTTCGGCTCTCTCCCTCTCTTTTCGGCTCTCTCCCTCTCTTTTCGGCTCTCTCCCTCTCTTTTCGGCTCTCTCCCTCTCTTTTCGGTTCTCTCCCTCTCTTTTCGGCTCTCTCCCTCTCTTTTCGGCTCTCTCCCTCTCTTTTCGGTTCTCTCCCTCTCTTTTCGGCTCTCTCCCTCTCTTTTCGGCTCTCTCCCTCTCTTTTCGGTTCTCTCCCTCTCTTTTCGGCTCTCTCCCTCTCTTTTCGGTTCTCTCCCTCTCTTTTCGGCTCTCTCCCTCTCTTTTCGGTTCTCTCCCTCTCTTTTCGGCTCTCTCCCTCTCTTTTCGGTTCTCTCCCTCTCTTTTCGGCTCTCTCCCTCTCTTTTCGGTTCTCTCCCTCTCTTTTAGGCTCTCTCCCTCTCTTTTCGGTTCTCTCCCTCTCTTTTCGGTTCTCTCCCTCTCTTTTCGGTTCTCTCCCTCTCTTTTCGGTTCTCTCCCTCTCTTTTCGGCTCTCTCCTCGGTTCGGTTCCAATGTTAAGATGCCAATTTGTTCCTTCTTGAAGAGAAGAGAGGACATTGAACGAAAGTGTACTGCTACACTACATGGCCAAACGTATGTGGACACCTTGTCGAACATCTCATTTCAAAATCATAGACATTAATATGGAGTTGGTTCCCCCTTTGCTGCTATAATAGCCTCCACTCTTCTGGGAAGGCTTTCCACTAGATGTTGGAACATTGCTGCGGGGACGTGCTTCCATTCAGCCACAAGAGCATTAGTGAGGTCGGGCACTGATGTAGGGCGATTAGGCCTGGCTCGCAATCGGCGTTCCAATTCATCCCAAAAGTGTTAGATGAGGTTAAGGTCAGGGCTCTGTGCAGGCCAATCAAATTCTTCCACACCGATCTCAATAAACCATTTCTGTATGGACCTCGCTTTGTGCACGGGGGCATTTTCATTCTGAAACAGGAAAGGGCCTTCCCCAAACTGTTGCCACAAAGTTGGAAGCACAGAATCGTCTAGAATGTCATTGTATGCTGTAGCATTAAGATTTCCCTTCACTGGAACTAAGGGACCTAGCCCGAACCATGAAAAACACCCCCAGACCATTATTCCTCCTCAACCAAACATTGCAGTTGGCACTATGCATTGGGGCAGGTGGCGTATCTCCATGTGAGGGAGAGGGGTGGTGAGGGGGAGGATGGGGCTGGCGTCTCAAGTGCAGATTATCGTCTGGAGGAGATGAGCGCACCCTTGACTGAGTTAACCCCTAGGGCCTGTCATGTCCTATAGTGACTATGTTAACCTCTAGGGCCTGTCATGTCCTATAGTGACCATGTTAACCCCTAGGGCCTGTCATGTCCTATAGTGACCATGTTAACCCCTAGGGCCTGTCATGTCCTTTAGTGACCATGTTAACCCCTAGGGCCTGTCATGTCCTATAGTGACCATGTTAACCCCTAGGGCCTGTCATGTCCTATAGTGACCATGTTAACCCCTAGGGCCTGTCATGTCCTATAGTGACCATGTTAACCCCTAGGGCCTGTCATGTCCTATAGTGACCATGTTAACCCCTAGGGCCTGTCATGTCCTATAGTGACCATGTTAACCCCTAGGGCCTGTCATGTCCTATAGTGACCATGTTAACCCCTAGGGCCTGTCATGTCCTATAGTGACCATGTTAACCCCTAGGGCCTGTCATGTCCTATAGTGACCATGTTAACCCCTAGGGCCTGTCATGTCCTTTAGTGACCATGTTATCCCCTAGGGCCTGTCATGTCCTATAGTGAGTGTACAAAACATTAGGAACACCAGCTCTTTCCATGTCAGACTGAACAGGTGAATCCAGGTGAAAGCTATGATCCCTTATTGATGTCACTTGTTAAATCCACTTCAAATCAGTGTAGATGAAGGGGAGGAGACAGGTTAAAGAAGGATTTTTAAGCCTTGAGAGAATTGAGACATGGATTGTGTATGTGTGCCATTCAGAGGGTGAATAGGCAAGATAAAATATTTAGGTGCCTTTGAACGGGGTATGGTAGTAGGTGCCAGGCGCATCGGTTTGTGTCAAGAACTGCAACGCTTCTGGGTTTTTCACGCTCAACAGTTTCCCATATGTATCAAGAATGTTCCACCACCCAAAGAACATCCAGCCAACTTGACAACCGTGAGAAGCATTGGAGTCAACATGGACCAGCATCCCTGTGCTTTCGACACATTTTAGAGTCCACGCCCTGACGAATTGAGGCTGTTCTGAGGGTAAAAGAGGAAGGGGGGAGGGGGTCCAACTCAATATTAGTGTTCTTAATGTTTTATACACTCAGTTACTGACTTAACCCCTAGGGCAGCGTTTCCTAAACTCGCTCCTTTGGACCCTAAGGGGTGCACGTTTTGTTTTTTGCCTTACTTAACAGACCACAGCTGATTCAAATGATCAAAGCTTGAGGATTAGTTGATTAGTTGAATCAGCTGTGCAGTCCTAGGGCAAAAACCAAAACATGCACTAGGGCCTGTCATGTCCTTTTGTGGGCTTGACTGAGCAGACAAGGCTTCGGTTCGCAGAGCTACCACAGTCACATGCTCGGAAGCGAGGGGTAAATTGTTCTAATGCCATTTAGCAGATGCTTTTTTTATCCAAAGCGACTTACAGTCGTGTGTGCATACATTTTTACGTATGGGTGGTCCCGGGGATCGAACCCACTACCCTGGCGTTACAAGCGCCATGCTCTACCAGCTGAGCTACAGAGGACCAGAGGAAACGGCGCCTCCTACTGGCTCTCCATTTCCAGCTGTATTTGGTCTCCCATCCAGGGACCGACCAGGACCATACCTGCTTAACTTCAGAGGCAAGCGGGCAGTGGGATGCAGGGTGGTATGCTGCTGGCATTGCTAACCTTCGGATTACAGAGTATCAGTGGGCTTTGAAAACAGCGTCCAGTGCCGGTATTACAGAATATCCCGATATGGCACAAGGTCGGTATGAAAATCTGGATAACGCCCAAGCCTATCTACAAGGTGTCGAAAGTGTTCCACAGGGATGCTGGCCCATGTTGACTCCAATGCTTCCAACAGTTCTGTCAAGTTGGCTGGATGTCCTTTGGGTGGTGGACCATTCTTGATACACACGGGAAACTGTTGAGTGTGTTGCAGTTCTTAACACAGCAGCGTTGCAGTTCTTGACACACTCAAACTGGTGCGCCTGGCACCTACTACCACCCAGATCATAGCTTTCACCTGAATTCACCTGGTCAGTCTATGTCATGGAAAGAGCAGGTGTTCCTAATGTTTTGTTCACTCGGTGTATACGTCCAAGAAATGTTTAACTGGTACCGGGGGACCGTCAGACGAGTCTTGTGAGGCCTGTAGGCGTCCTAAACCAAAACAACCCACATGTACGTGTCCGTTAGAGTCTCACCTTCTGATTGTGGGGTCATATTAGTGTGTAGACCAAACTGTTCGGACACTACAGACAGAAGTTGGCAGATCGGCAGTATCAACTTCAGACGAGCCCCACGCCGCTGTGGGGGTCGTAGACCAAAACGGAGAAAACAATCGTGTTCGTGAAAAGTCCAGAGTGGTCATATTCGTTTTTAGGCCAAACCGTTCGGACGCTACAGACGTTTTCGTGAGGAGATTTTCGGGACGTTTCCTGGTCTGACAAACACCGCTCTAGCTCTGCCACCTTCCACCACAGATGCACCAGGCCGACATATGCGGCTGGCTGGCTGGCTGGCTGGCTGGCTGGCTGTCTGTCTGTATGGCTGTCTGTCTGGCTAGCTGTCTGTCTGTCTGGCTGGCTATCTGGCTGGCTGGCTGGCTGGCTGTCTGTCTATCTGTCTGGCTGTTGGTCTGTATGGCTGTCTGTCTGGCTAGCTGTCTGGCTGTCTGTATGGCTATCTGTCTGGCTAGCTGTCTGTCTGTCTGTCTGTCTGGCTAGCTGGCTGTCTGTCTGTCTGTCTGTCTGTCTGTCTGTCTGTCTGTCTGGCTAGCTGTCTGTCTGTCTGTCTGGCTGGCTAGCTGGCTGTCTGTCTGTCTGTCTGTCTGGCTGGCTGGCTGTCTGGCTGTCTGTCTGGCTGTCTGTCTGTATGGCTGTCTGTCTGGCTAGCTGTCTGGCTGGCTGGCTGTCTGTATGGCTGTCTGTCTGTCTGGCTAGCTGTCTGGCTGGCTAGCTATCTGTCTGGCTGGCTGTCTGGCTGGCTGTCTGTCTGTATGGCTGTATGTCTGTCCCATGCAAAATAACAGATATATTTAGCTTAAACTGGGATTTTGTTATTATGCTAATTAGATTTGTGTGGACAGACTCAACATGATCTTCACCTGATGCTTCACTGACCCTCTCTCCCTCCCTCCCTCCCTCCCCTCCTCCGCCAGCCAGCCAGCCAGACAGACAGAGAGACAGCCAGCTAGCCAGACAGACAGCTAGCCAGACAGACAGACTGACAGCTAGCCAGACAGCTAGCCAGACAGACAGACAGCTAGCCAGACAGCTAGCCAGACAGACAGCTAGCCAGACAGACAGACAGACAACTAGCCAGACAGACAGACAGCTAGCCAGCCAGACAGACAGCTAGCCAGACAGAAGCTAGCCAGCCAGACAGACAGACAGCTAGCCAGACAGACAGACAGCTAGCCAGACAGACAGCTAGCCAGACAGACAGACAGCTAGCCAGACAGACAGCTAGCCAGCCAGACAGCTAGCCAGACAGACAGGCAGCTAGCCAGACAGACAGACAGCTAGCCAGACAGACAGCTAGCCAGACAGACAGCTAGCCAGACAGACAGACAGCTAGCCAGACACACAGCCAGACAGACACGCAGACAGCCAGCGGAAGACCAGCAGACGATGGCAAATAGAATTTTCAAAGAAAGTTCATCTTTGAGGAGGCAGTAGGCCCAAAGAAGCGCCGGACAATATTTGAGGAGACCTCAGCTGGTGCGTTTTTCTATAAAGGAAGTGAAGCGGAGACATCTAATAAGTAGTCAAATGCTGTTAAGGAGTGTTCTGGTATCACACTGGGACATATCAATCATTAAAATACTTAAACAGGCTATGGTGCAATTTCTGTATGGAGAAACTCTAGGAGAACACAGAAAACACTAAATGGTGTTCATTCTGTCCAGGTCAGTATATTGTGAAACTCTAGAAGACAACCCACAACAACACAGGCATATTGGGCCTCACCTTTCATAAGGAAATGTTCTGCCGCCTCTCTTCAACAACACAGACAACACAGCAGATTGTGTTCCACTGACAAAGAGAGTCCGGTTTCCCCTTAAGATACAGAACAGGCCCATTACAGGCTGTAGCTTCATAGAGCTGGAAACAGAAGCTGTTTTAGTAACAGCAGTGTTCAGAAAGAGGTAGGAGAACAACCATGATAGTTACATTATAATACTGGATGAACAGAGGAGAGAGAGAAGGGAAGAGAGGAGAGAAAGGAAGAAAGTTAGAGTGACCAATAGCGTACCCTTCGTAATGTTGTCCCAGTACCTATTTATACAGGCTTAACACTCCCGCTGTCCTCGGGTCAGAAAGTCTCACTGCCTCCTCCTCACAACTGATCGAAAATATAAAAAATTAAATAAAAGTTGGTTCAACACAGTGGCGGGTCATTTTGACCCGAGGACAGCGGGAGGGTTAAGAGGCAGCCACTTGAACCTCAGCAGACCTTCGGTTGGAGAGTGACACTGGCATTCGTGTGTGACAGTACATCTTGTGCAATCTTCACCGACACATTTAAATATAGATGGTTTAGTGCTTCTAACAGTCCCCCTTCCCTCTTCCACACATTCTCTCCTTATCTTTTTGACTCAATGATTCCGAGCAGTGCAGGACTCTGAGCAGTCAAAGGCCATTAAAAGAGCCCTGAGGGGCCTCTCCGAGCCTCCCTCCCAGCCTCCCTCCCAGCCTCCCTCCCAGCCTCCCCGACATATACTGGGTTCTGTCTGCCCACAAGCCGCTCATCTCGTCTCTGTCCTGTTCCAGTGAGTCCCAGGGACCCCCCCAAGGGTTCCTCTCCTGCCCACGGCTTTATGCTGCCCACAGTTCACATCCATTACTTATGACCACCGGTAAACACGCAATGGTAGAGTTTAAATGTGTGTGTAAGATGGGGACAGGAGATGATTCACCAAGCCTTTGAGCTGAGGCATAATGGCATTATCCACAGTGCAAGGTTTTCAGAGCAGACACAGAAAAGAGAAGAGAGAGAGAGAGAGAGAGAGAGAGAGAGAGAGAGAGAGAGAGAGAGAGAGAGAGAGAGAGAGAGAGAGAGAGAGAGAGAGAGAGAGAGAGAGAGAGAGAGAGAGAGAGAGAGAGAGAGAGAGAGAGAGAGAGAGAGAGAGAGAGAGAGAGAGAGAGAGAGACCACACAAGGCTAATGAGATTTGATAGATTGGCTGGACTAAAGGACTGATCTGGTCTTTGTCCTCCCAGATGCCTGGATGTGTAGTGGGGCGGTGTGAGGCTGAGTGAGGGATTGGAGGTCACGTCACAGTATTGAACGTCTACACAGGCTAGGCCCATTGTTGTCCAAACCCTTCACGAGATGTGGTCAATGCCAAATTAAATTGCAATTGATTGGTTGATTGTAAATCACCGGGGGGAGGGAAAATTGCTGTGGAGAGTGGTGCTATAATAAATATTACGTCATCTGGACACGCAGGGATGACAGGACATTCCATAGGACTGTACAGGGATGACAGGACATTACATAGGACTGTACAGGGGTGACAGGACATTACATAGGACTGTACAGGGATGACAGGACATTACATAGGACTGTACAGGGATGACAGGACATTACATAGGACTGTACAGGGATGACAGGACATTACATAGGACTGTACAGGGATGACAGGACATTACAGGGATGACAGGACATTACATAGGACTGTACAGGGATGACAGGACATTACAGGGATGACAGGACATTACATAGGACTGTACAGGGATGACAGGACATTACATAGGACTGTACAGGGATGACAGGACATTACATAGGACTGTACAGGGATGACAGGACATTACATAGGACTGTACAGGGATGACAGGACATTACATAGGACTGTACAGGGATGACAGGACATTACATAGGACTGTACAGGGATGACAGGACATTACATAGGACTGTACAGGGATGACAGGACATTACAGGGATGACAGGACATTACATAGGACTGTACAGGGATGACAGGACATTACAGGGATGACAGGACATTACATAGGACTGTACAGGGATGACAGGACATTACAGGGATGACAGGACATTACATAGGACTGTACAGGGATGACAGGACATTACAGGGATGACAGGACATTACATAGGACTGTACAGGGATGACAGGACATTACATAGGACTGTACAGGGACGACAGGTCATTACATAGGACTGTACAGGGATGACAGGACATTACATAGGACTGTACAGGGATGACAGGACATTACAGGGATGACAGGACATTACATAGGACTGTACAGGGATGACAGGACATTACAGGGATGACAGGACATTACATAGGACTGTACAGGGACGACAGGTCATTACATAGGACTGTACAGGGATGACAGGACATTACATAGGACTGTACAGGGATGACAGGACATTACATAGGACTGTACAGGGATGACAGGACATTACATAGGACTGTACAGGGATGACAGGACATTACATAGGACTGTACAGGGATGACAGGACATTACATAGGACTGTACAGGGATGACAGGACATTACATAGGACTGTACAGGGATGACAGGACATTACATAGGACTGTACAGGGATGACAGGACATTACATAGGACTGTACAGGGATGACAGGACATTACATAGGACTGTACAGGGATAACAGGATATTACAGGGATGACAGGACATTACATAGGACTGTACAGGGATGACAGGACATTACAGGGATGACAGGTCATTACATAGGACTGTACAGGGATGACAGGACATTACATAGGACTGTACAGGGATGACAGGACATTACATAGGACTGTACAGGGATGACAGGACATTACATAGGACTGTACAGGGATGACAGGACATTACATAGGACTGTACAGGGATGACAGGACATTACATAGGACTGTACAGGGATGACAGGACATTACATAGGACTGTACAGGGATGACAGGACATTACATAGGACTGTACAGGGATGACAGGACATTACAGGGATGACAGGACATTACATAGGACTGTACAGGGATGACAGGACATTACAGGGATGACAGGTCATTACATAGGACTGTACAGGGATGACAGGACATTACATAGGACTGTACAGGGATGACAGGACATTACATAGGACTGTACAGGGATGACAGGACATTACATAGGACTGTACAGGGATGACAGGACATTACATAGGACTGTACAGGGATGACAGGACATTACATAGGACTGTACAGGGATGACAGGACATTACATAGGACTGTACAGGGATGACAGGTCATTACATAGGACTGTACAGGGATGACAGGACATTACAGGGATGACAGGACATTACATAGGACTGTACAGGGATGACAGGACATTACATAGGACTGTACAGGGATGACAGGACATTACATAGGACTGTACAGGGATGACAGGACATTACATAGGACTGTACAGGGATGACAGGATATTACATAGGACTGTACAGGGATGACAGGACATTACATAGGACTGTACAGGGATGACAGGACATTACATAGGACTGTACAGGGATGACAGGATATTACATAGGACTGTACAGGGATAACAGGACATTACATAGGACTGTACAGGGATGACACGCTGGTGTTGACTTTGGGTCAGACAGACCATAGAGTTAGATAGAGGTATCTAGATTGATATAACCCATTTAAGCATGGACATTGCCAATGAAGGGCTTCCACCATTTTAAAGTAGTCAAGTGGGTGGAGAATTCTCTTGGTTGGGAGCTATCAGCCAATGATCAGAGCATTGCCTTGTTTAAATTGGGTTGCCTATGGTTTCTAAACCTAATGGCTGTCAGCTATATCACCTCCATCTAGTGGCCACCATAAATTAACGATACACAAGATTTGGTTCAGGACTCCAGCACTGCTAGTGGCAGTAAATCATCTATATTAGCTTTACGTTTTTTTTCTTCCAAACACAAAATAAAAATGTACTACTTTAACATGGAGATAGCCTCAATGGCGCTACCAATGCTGCCACAGCCTCCGTAATAGCAGAGATACAAACATGAGTCCTCTAACGCTGCCTGTAACTGACTCTGGGTCAGTCGGAGAGATAGCAGAAGTGATCCTGCAGTGTTTCTCAATCCAGGTCCTGGGGACCCAAATAGGTTCAGATTTTTGCACATTTTGGTTTTTGTCCGAACACTTCACACCTGATTCCACAAATCAAAGGTGTGATGAGTTGATTAGTGGAATTAGGTGAAGTGTTCAGGCAAAAACAAAATGTGCATCCTTTTGGGTCCCCAGGACCAGTATTAAAAA
>NW_025533485.1:635000-680000 GCF_020615455.1 Coregonus clupeaformis | reverse complement strand
AGAGGCGCTGTTTTCAAACGCCACTGATATTCTGTAATCCGAAGGTTAGCAATGCTAACAAGTACATGTCAAATACCATAGAGAATGCTAACTAAATGCTACCGAGCGCATCGCGAACATTTGGTACAGTTTCTGACCATTTGCTGCACACAGAAAACAAATATTAGCCAGCAAAGGTCTTAATCCAGGAGGGGATTCTCTGCTGTTACCAAGGGAATGCTTGATTTTGGAAGAAGCTAACACAACTGCAGAGAATTTAGAACAATTTAGACAGTTAACTTAATAGTTATAAGATATTTAGCTGGCAAACATTTAGTTGTGAATTCCATATTGTAATTAGATTACCTGGCGTGTGCTGCACAACTGTGAGTGACTCAGAAGGTTCCGGTCTCTCACCGTTGTTGTAAACAAACACCACGTGACAGGGGACTACCGTAAGCTTCATAAAAATGGCACAGATGAAATGAAGAACGCAATGTTCTTTATGCCTAACGTATTGCACAAGTTGACTGCAGGTATTTACTTACAAAAGTAGCTACAAATATTCAAATGTATAGAAGAAGAAAAAAAAACTTAAAAAGAAATAGTTTCAACGGTACTGAAAAACCACACTGTGGCTTTTTCCAAATACCCCGGTATACCGCCCAAGCCTTCTTCATACACATCTATTTTTAAGTTGCAAATTCTGGTGAAATTATCACACTAGTATAGAGCCCTGGGCAGAAGGTGTCTAATAGGTCTAACAGTATAATTGGCCTCTGGTATAGAGCCCTGGGCAGAAGGTGTCTAATAGGTCTAACAGTATAATTGGCCTCTGGTATAGAGCCCTGGGCAGAAGGTGTCTAATAGGTCTAACAGTATAATTGGCCTCTGGTATAGAGCCCTGGGCAGAAGGTGTCTAATAGGTCTAACAGTATAATTGGCCTCTGGTATAGAGCCCTGGGCAGAAGGTGTCTAATAGGTCTAACAGTATAATTGGCCTCTGGTATAGAGCCCTGGGCAGAAGGTGTCTAATAGGTCTGACAGTATAATTGGCCTCTGGTATAGAGCCCTGGGCAGAAGGTGTCTAATAGGTCTAACAGTATAATTGGCCTCTGGTATAGAGCCCTGGGCAGAAGGTGTCTAATAGGTCTGACAGTATAATTGGCCTCTGGTATAGAGCCCTGGGCAGAAGGTGTCTAATAGGTCTAACAGTATAATTGGCCTCTGGTATAGAGCCCTGGGCAGAAGGTGTCTAATAGGTCTAACAGTATAATTGGCCTCTGGTATAGAGCCCTGGGCAGAAGGTGTCTAATAGGTCTAACAGTATAATTGGCCTCTGGTATAGAGCCCTGGGCAGAAGGTGTCTAATAGGTCTAACAGTATAATTGGCCTCTGGTATAGAGCCCTGGGCAGAAGGTGTCTAATAGGTCTAACAGTATAATTGGCCTCTGGTATAGAGCCCTGGGCAGAAGGTGTCTAATAGGTCTAACAGTATAATTGGCCTCTGGTATAGAGCCCTGGGCAGAAGGTGTCTAATAGGTCTAACAGTATAATTGGCCTCTGGTATAGAGCCCTGGGCAGAAGGTGTCTAATAGGTCTAACAGTATAATTGGCCTCTGGTATAGAGCCCTGGGCAGAAGGTGTCTAATAGGTCTGACAGTATAATTGGCCTCTGGTATAGAGCCCTGGGCAGAAGGTGTCTAATAGGTCTAACAGTATAATTGGCCTCTGGTATAGAGCCCTGGGCAGAAGGTGTCTAATAGGTCTAACAGTATAATTGGCCTCTGGTATAGAGCCCTGGGCAGAAGGTGTCTAATAGGTCTAAAAGTATAATTGGCCTCTGGTATAGAGCCCTGGGCAGAAGGTGTCTAATAGGTCTAACAGTATAATTGGCCTCTGGTATAGAGCCCTGGGCAGAAGGTGTCTAATAGGTCTAACAGTATAATTGGCCTCTGGTATAGAGCCCTGGGCAGAAGGTGTCTAATAGGTCTAACAGTATAATTGGCCTCTGGTATAGAGCCCTGGGCAGAAGGTGTCTAATAGGTCTAACAGTATAATTGGCCTCTGGTATAGAGCCCTGGGCAGAAGGTGTCTAATAGGTCTAACAGTATAATTGGCCTCTGGTATAGAGCCCTGGGCAGAAGGTGTCTAATAGGTCTAACAGTATAATTGGCCTCTGGTATAGAGCCCTGGGCAGAAGGTGTCTAATAGGTCTAACAGTATAATTGGCCTCTGGTATAGAGCCCTGGGCAGAAGGTGTCTAATAGGTCTAACAGTATAATTGGCCTCTGGTATAGAGCCCTGGGCAGAAGGTGTCTAATAGGTCTAACAGTATAATTGGCCTCTGGTATAGAGCCCTGGGCAGAAGGTGTCTAATAGGTCTAACAGTATAATTGGCCTCTGGTATAGAGCCCTGGGCAGAAGGTGTCTAATAGGTCTAACAGTATAATTGGCCTCTGGTATAGAGCCCTGGGCAGAAGGTGTCTAATAGGTCTAACAGTATAATTGGCCTCTGGTATAGAGCCCTGGGCAGAAGGTGTCTAATAGGTCTAACAGTATAATTGGCCTCTGGTATAGAGCCCTGGGCAGAAGGTGTCTAATAGGTCTAACAGTATAATTGGCCTCTGGTATAGAGCCCTGGGCAGAAAGTGTCTAATAGGTCTAACAGTATAATTGGCCTCTGGTATAGAGCCCTGGGCAGAAGGTGTCTAATAGGTCTAACAGTATAATTGGCCTCTGGCTTCCACAGGTTTCTATAAAACATGTCATTGTCAGCAGTCTTGACATTGTATTTCACTTAGAAGGAAACAAATATTAATATTAGAAACAATGAAAACACCTTTCCCTTTAAATACAGTAGAGGAGACACTGTAGAAGAGTGCAGGGTATTAAAAGGCTTTAGTTCCTACCTGTAGTACGAGGGGCTCAGGGTTGAAGGGTATTAAAAGGCTTTAGTTCCTACCTGTAGTACGAGGGGCTCAGGGTTGAAGGGTATTAAAAGGCTTTAGTTCCTACCTGTAGGACGAGGGGCTCAGGGTTGAAGGGTATTAAAAGGCTTTAGTTCCTACCTGTAGGACGAGGGGCTCAGGGTTGAAGGGTATTAAAAGGCTTTAGTTCCTACCTGTAGGACGAGGGGCTCAGGGTTGAAGGGTATTAAAAGGCTTTAGTTCCTACCTGTAGGACGAGGGCTCAGGGTTGAAGGGTATTAAAAGGCTTTAGTTCCTACCTGTAGTACGAGGGGCTCAGGGTTGAAGGGTATTAAAAGGTTTTAGTTCCTACCTGTAGGACGAGGGGCTCAGGGTTGAAGGGTATTAAAAGGCTTTAGTTCCTACCTGTAGGACGAGGGGCTCAGGGTTGAAGGGTATTAAAAGGCTTTAGTTCCTACCTGTAGTACGAGGGGCTCAGGGTTGAAGGGTATTAAAAGGCTTTAGTTCCTACCTGTAGGACGAGGGGCTCAGGGTTGAAGGGTATTAAAAGGCTTTAGTTCCTACCTGTAGGACGAGGGGCTCAGGGTTGAAGGGTATTAAAAGGCTTTAGTTCCTACCTGTAGGACGAGGGGCTCAGGGTTGAAGGGTATTAAAAGGTTTTAGTTCCTACCTGTAGGACGAGGGCTCAGGGTTGAAGGGTATTAAAAGGCTTTAGTTCCTACCTGTAGTACGAGGGCTCAGGGTTGAAGGGTATTAAAAGGCTTTAGTTCCTACCTGTAGTACGAGGGCTCAGGGTTGAAGGGTATTAAAAGGCTTTAGTTCCTACCTGTAGTACGAGGGGCTCAGGGTTGAAGGGTATTAAAAGGCTTTAGTTCCTACCTGTAGGACGAGGGGCTCAGGGTTGAAGGGTATTAAAAGGTTTTAGTTCCTACCTGTAGGACGAGGGGCTCAGGGTTGAAGGGTATTAAAAGGCTTTAGTTCCTACCTGTAGGACGAGGGGCTCAGGGTTGAAGGGTATTAAAAGGTTTTAGTTCCTACCTGTAGTACGAGGGGCTCAGGGTTGAAGGGTATTAAAAGGTTTTAGTTCCTACCTGTAGTACGAGGGGCTCAGGGTTGAAGGGTATTAAAAGGTTTTAGTTCCTACCTGTAGTACGAGGGGCTCAGGGTTGAAGGGTATTAAAAGGTTTTAGTTCCTACCTGTAGTACGAGGGGCTCAGGGTTGAAGGGTATTAAAAGGTTTTAGTTCCTACCTGTAGTACGAGGGGCTCAGGGTTGAAGGGTATTAAAAGGTTTTAGTTCCTACCTGTAGTACGAGGGGCTCAGGGTTGAAGGGTATTAAAAGGCTTTAGTTCCTACCTGTAGGACGAGGGGCTCAGGGTTGAACGGTATTAAAAGGCTTTAGTTCCTACCTGTAGGACGAGGGGCTCAGGGTTGAAGGGTATTAAAAGGCTTTAGTTCCTACCTGTAGGACGAGGGGCTCAGGGTTGAAGGGTATTAAAAGGCTTTAGTTCCTACCTGTAGTACGAGGGGCTCAGGGTTGAAGGGTATTAAAAGGCTTTAGTTCCTACCTGTAGTACGAGGAGCTCAGGGTTGAAGGGTATTAAAAGGCTTTAGTTCCTACCTGTAGTACGAGGGGCTCAGGGTTGAAGGGTATTAAAAGGCTTTAGTTCCTACCTGTAGTACGAGGGGCTCAGGGTTGAAGGGTATTAAAAGGCTTTAGTTCCTACCTGTAGGACGAGGGGCTCAGGGTTGAAGGGTATTAAAAGGCTTTAGTTCCTACCTGTAGGACGAGGGGCTCAGGGTTGAAGGGTATTAAAAGGCTTTAGTTCCTACCTGTAGGACGAGGGCTCAGGGTTGAAGGGTATTAAAAGGCTTTAGTTCCTACCTGTAGGACGAGGGGCTCAGGGTTGAAGGGTATTAAAAGGTTTTAGTTCCTACCTGTAGGACGAGGGGCTCAGGGTTGAAGGGTATTAAAAGGCTTTAGTTCCTACCTGTAGGACGAGGGGCTCAGGGTTGAAGGGTATTAAAAGGCTTTAGTTCCTACCTGTAGTACGAGGGGCTCAGGGTTGAAGGGTATTAAAAGGCTTTAGTTCCTACCTGTAGGACGAGGGGCTCAGGGTTGAAGGGTATTAAAAGGTTTTAGTTCCTACCTGTAGGACGAGGGGCTCAGGGTTGAAGGGTATTAAAAGGCTTTAGTTCCTACCTGTAGGACGAGGGGCTCAGGGTTGAAGGGTATTAAAAGGCTTTAGTTCCTACCTGTAGGACGAGGGGCTCAGGGTTGAAGGGTATTAAAAGGCTTTAGTTCCTACCTGTAGGACGAGGGGCTCAGGGTTGAAGGGTATTAAAAGGCTTTAGTTCCTACCTGTAGGACGAGGGCTCAGGGTTGAAGGGTATTAAAAGGCTTTAGTTCCTACCTGTAGGACGAGGGGCTCAGGGTTGAAGGGTATTAAAAGGCTTTAGTTCCTACCTGTAGGACGAGGGGCTCAGGGTTGAAGGGTATTAAAAGGCTTTAGTTCCTACCTGTAGTACGAGGGGCTCAGGGTTGAAGGGTATTAAAAGGCTTTAGTTCCTACCTGTAGGACGAGGGGCTCAGGGTTGAAGGGTATTAAAAGGCTTTAGTTCCTACCTGTAGGACGAGGGCTCAGGGTTGAAGGGTATTAAAAGGCTTTAGTTCCTACCTGTAGTACGAGGGGCTCAGGGTTGAAGGGTATTAAAAGGCTTTAGTTCCTACCTGTAGGACGAGGGGCTCAGGGTTGAAGGGTATTAAAAGGCTTTAGTTCCTACCTGTAGGACGAGGGGCTCAGGGTTGAAGGGTATTAAAAGGCTTTAGTTCCTACCTGTAGGACGAGGGGCTCAGGGTTGAAGGGTATTAAAAGGCTTTAGTTCCTACCTGTAGGACGAGGGGCTCAGGGTTGAAGGGTATTAAAAGGCTTTAGTTCCTACCTGTAGGACGAGGGGCTCAGGGTTGAAGGGTATTAAAAGGCTTTAGTTCCTACCTGTAGGACGAGGGGCTCAGGGTTGATGGGTATTAAAAGGCTTTAGTTTCTACCTGTAGGACGAGGGGCTCAGGGTTGAAGGGTATTAAAAGGTTTTAGTTCCTACCTGTAGGACGAGGGGCTCAGGGTTGATGGGTATTAAAAGGCTTTAGTTCCTACCTGTAGGACGAGGGGCTCAGGGTTGAAGGGTATTAAAAGGCTTTAGTTCCTACCTGTAGGACGAGGGGCTCAGGGTTGATGGGTATTAAAAGGCTTTAGTTTCTACCTGTAGGACGAGGGGGCTCAGGGTTGAAGGGTATTAAAAGGTTTTAGTTCCTACCTGTAGGACGAGGGCTCAGGGTTGATGGGTATTAAAAGGCTTTAGTTCCTACCTGTAGGACGAGGGGCTCAGGGTTGAAGGGTATTAAAAGGCTTTAGTTCCTACCTGTAGGACGAGGGGCTCAGGGTTGAAGGGTATTAAAAGGCTTTAGTTCCTACCTGTAGGACGAGGGGCTCAGGGTTGAAGGGTATTAAAAGGCTTTAGTTCCTACCTGTAGGACGAGGGGCTCAGGGTTGAAGGGTATTAAAAGGCTTTAGTTCCTACCTGTGGGACGAGGGGCTCAGGGTTGAAGGGTATTAAAAGGCTTTAGTTCCTACCTGTAGGACGAGGGGCTCAGGGTTGAAGGGTATTAAAAGGTTTTAGTTCCTACCTGTAGGACGAGGGGCTCAGGGTTGAAGGCTAGGGTCAACAGCAGCTGCATCCTCTCTGTGTCCTTGAGGTTCTTCAGCAGGAAGCTGCCAGAGTCTTTGGTCTCAGCGTAGCGCCGCACCACCCTGTCCAGCAGCCTCTGGGAGGGGCAGTGCACCAGGTCGGACCAGCCCTCTACCACCTCGGGGGTCAGCAGCCTCACGTCCCCGTTCAGCCTGGCGAACTCCGTCTTGTACATGGCCTGGATGAGGTCGCAGCGCGGACGGCCCGTGGCTCTCTTACAGATCTTCTGGTCAATGTCCGCCAGCTCCTGGTTGGATCCCAGGCGTTTGAGAACCACGCGCCTCGTCCCCTCCCGCGGCTCGCCGTACTGGGCGAAGTACACGTTCTTGACGTTGAAGACATCCAGGAAGCGCAGGCGTCCCCAGGTCTCGAAGGACACCTGGCCGTTCATGAACTTCCTGCACCAGCTGGTGCCGAAGCAGGCGGGGCACTTGTTGAGGTTGATGAAGCGACGGTCCGTCAGCTCGTTCTTCTGGAAGGAGGCGAACAGGTTGTGGGTGTTCATCAGGAGGATAACAAACAGGCCCACCACCAGTAGGAGCTTCAGACAGCGGTAGAGGCGGCCCAGCTTCAGAGGCAGGAAACGCAGCATGGTGGGGCGGGACGCGGAGGTCAGGGGTCGGGGGAACTGGTGAGCGTATCGTCGGGACGGGGGGGGGGGGGCTATCCTAGCCTCACTGCCTCTCTGTCATGTTGCACTGGGGCATCATCGTCTAGAGTGCCTGGTAAGGACGAGGCTGGCAGAGTAACCCCATGCCAAGCTCTGGCAAAGGCCTGTGAGTCATGTTCTCCCCGTCTGTGTGTCTGTGGGACCTAGAGCTGGTGAGCCTGCAACCAAGCAGAGAGGAGAGGAAAACATTACAAAAAGGATACATTTCACAACAGTTGAGACATGGAATAGGTCTCTTTTGGATCATGGATAACCTCATCTCTGGGCTTCCAACTTACACACCTCCCTTAAAACAAAGAGTGACTTTGTGGCATATGAAATTGTTTCACAACTGGGAATCGCCCGAGACATGAGAGAATTATTACTTTCTAGGCAGAAACGAGACCACAGCCCCTCTCATTCTCTTTCTGGGATGCAACTTTTTACAACCTCCGATAAAAAATGGAGAAAAAAAAGTGGAAAAATAGAATAACAGTTCATATATCAAATTATTTTGATTCATTCAAAATGTCTATATAACCTTAATATTCCAAATGCCTGAATGGAAAGAATCAAGTTTTTTGTTAGTTTTTCTGAGTGTTTATGTCCGTTTGTTCTCATGTTGTCTTTTTGGTCTCGTCTCTTTCGCTCCTTCTGTGCTGTGGACCTTCCCATTTATATACACACCAATCCCCTCTCCCTGCCACTCACAACAACAAAGATGAGAGATCACTTCTTCCTCTGTGACAAGCGGTTTCAACTTGCTATTTGCTTTTGAGCTTTGGTCCAACAGAATGGGTCATATGGACACCGAAACACATGGAGACATTATTTTACTGTAATAGAGAAGGGAACCTTTCTAACGATCCCGTCAACTCTTCAAATTGCCCGCGGAGCAGACACCACTAAAACGGGAGTATCAATAAACATTGATTATGGAAAATGAATGCTCAGATTGTCGCGCGCTGCATTGCGGTACCACGTACTGCTAGCAGCATTTTAGGAAAATACTGTTATACTAGCTGTCTTAGTCTGTGTTTTATAAATGTGCAATAAGCATATAACACAATTCTATAAGGAATTGGCAACTCGTTCTAATGCTGAGAAATAACATCTGAACAAAGTGGACAGGCTAGCTAGCATGCTGCTCAAACAGTTGGAGACCGACAGAAGGGTGTGTTCATAACAATTCAACTGTTCTACGTTCTTAGCTAGCGAATAGATCCAAGTTGGCTGAACTTGAAATATAAACGTTTAGCTGGCTACTCACCAGCACATGAGCTTGTGCTTGAGATATTGTTTATGAGACCTGTGTTAATTTTCTATAAATGCCTGCTACAAGTAGTTAGTCATTATTTTATTTTATTTTTTAATCTTCTTGAATGTATTTTTTTTTTTTTCTATTCTAGGGGGTAGTAGTTAGTCATTATTAGTGAATGTGCATTATGCATGGTTCTGGTTAAATTTGTAACAAAAGGCATTTTAGTAGACAGACTTGAAAGCCAGATCAGTGATTATTGCAAAAAAGCAGGTAAAAATATTTTTATAAATTAATTAAATTATTAGTTGGTATTATGGTTGTGGAAGGATTATGTTTAGCCTGGGTATAATTTCACAAGCCCTGAATTCATTAGATTATTGCTGACCGTTTGAAATGCGGTGTATTTGACCTTTAATTGTACAATCAAATCTTATTTAGATAACTTTTTTTTTTAGATATACACTACCGGTCAAAAGTTTTAGAACACCTACTTATTCAAGGGTTTTTGTTTATTTGTACTGTTTTCTACCTTGTAGAATAATAGTGAAGACATCAAAATTATGAAATAACAGATCATGTAGTAACCAAAAAAGTGTTAATCAAATCAAAATATATTTTATATTTGAGATTCTTCAAATAGCCACCCTTTGCCTTGATGACAGCTTTGCACACTCTTGGCATTGTCTCAACCAGCTTCACCTGGAATGTTTTTCCAACAGTCTTGAAGGGGTTCCCACATATGCTGAGCACTTGTTGGCTGCTTTTCCTTCACTCTGCGGTCCGACTCATCCCAAACCATCTAAATTTGGTTGAGGTCGGGGGATTGTGGTGGCCAGGTCATCTGATGCAGCACTCCAGCACTCTCCTTCTTGATAAAATAGCCATTACACAGCCTGGAGGTGTGTTGGGTCATTGTCCTGTTGAAAAACAAATGATAGTCCCACTAAGCCCAAACCAGATGGGATGGAGTATCGCTGCAGAATGCTGTGGTAGCCATGCTGGTTAAGTGTGCCTTGAATTCTAAATAAATCACAGATAGTGTCATCAGCAAAGCACCACCACACCTTAACTCCTCCTCCTCCATGCTTTACGGTGGGAAATACACATGCGGAGATCATCCGTTCACCCACACCGCGTCTCACAAAGACATGGTGGTTGGAACCAGAAATCTCAAATTTGGACTCCAGACCAAAGGACAAATTTCCACCGGTCTAATGTCCATTGCTCATGTTTCTTGGCCCAAGCAAGTATCTTCTTCTTATTGGTGTCCTTTAGTAGTGGTTTCTTTGCAGCAAGTCTCCTCTGAACAGTTGATGTTGAGATGTGTCTGTTACTTGAACTCTGTGAAGCATTTATTTGGGCTGCAATATCTGAGGCTGGTAACTCTAATGAACTTATCCTCTGCAGCAGACGTAACTCTGGGTCTTCCATTCCTGTGGCGGTCCTCATGAGAGCCAGTTTCATCATAGCGCTTGATGGTTTTTGCGACTGCACTTGAAGAAACTTTCAAAGTTCTTGAAATGTTCCGTATTGACTGACCTTCATGTCTTAAAGTAATGATGGACTGTTGTTTCTCTTTGCTTATTTGAGCTGTTCTTGCCATAATATGGACTTGGTCTTTTACCAAATAGGGCTATCTTCTGTATACCCCCCTACCTTGTCACAACACAACTGATTGGCTCAAACACCTTAAGAAGGAAATACATTCCACAAATTAACTTTTAACAGGCAAAGGGTGGCTATTTGAAGAATCTCAAATATAAAATATAGTTTGATTTGATTAACACTTTTTTGGTTACTACATGATTCCATATGTGTTATTTCATAGTTTTGATGTCTTCACTATTATTCTACAATGTAGAAACTAGTACAAATAAACAAAAACCCTTGAATGAGTAGGTGTTCTAAAACTTTTGACCGGTAGTGTATATTGTGAATCACCCGTAAGTTTGAAAATAATGTAGATAGGATTTTTATGCCATCTCGCCCAGCCCCATTTACAGCTTCCGGTTGTCTCTGTATCAATAAAACCACCTACAGATAGATCCTCAGAAGACTCCAGCAGACTTTCACTGTCTCCCTGACAACAGACAATATAGTACATCTTGATGATGATTTCCTGTCCCTATAGTCCAGCTGTGGCGGCATCCATCCCTTCACCTTCTGGGAAAAAACACACACAAAAAAACGTTGCATACTGTTAACACTAACGGTATAGGAGCGCCGATCTATTGGTTCTCCCGTCAAATGGAACAGGACCCTCGGTGCATTTAAGAAGAGAACCCTGCTTAGGCGTTTGACCTTTGATCAGCAGAGTTGGATGGTTTTAATCTAGCTTTGAAGTAGATGCTTTGAAAGAGCCTGGTGTCACTACGGTAACAGCAGAAGAGAGACCGAGAGAGAGGAGTGTGCAAGAGAGCGAGAGAGTGTGTGAGAGAGTGAGAGAGAGATAGTGTGTGAGAGAGTGAGAGAGAGAGTGTGAGAGAGCGAGAGAGTGTGGAAAGAGCGATGGAGGATATATATAAATAAGAGAGAGAAACAGAGAGGGAGAGAGAGAAAGAAACAGAGAGATGGTTTGGTCCTGAGGGATAATGTGAATGTATCTGTGAGGTTCACCAAGGGAGCTGTTAGTGAGGTTTCACCTAGGGAGCTGTTAGTGAGGTTTCACCTAGGGAGCTGTTAGTGAGGTTTCACCTAGGGAGCTGTTAGTGAGGTTCACCAAGGGAGCTGTTAGTGAGGTTTCACCTAGGGAGCTGTTAGTGAGGTTCACCTAGGGAGCTGTTAGTGAGGTTCACCTAGGGAGCTGTTAGTGAGGTTTCACCTAGGGAGCTGTTAGTGAGGTTCACCTAGGGAGCTGTTAGTGAGGTTCACCTAGGGAGCTGTTAGTGAGGTTCACCTAGGGAGCTGTTAGTGAGGTTTCACCTAGGGAGCTGTTAGTGAGGTTCACCTAGGGAGCTGTTGGTGAGGTTTCACCTAGGGAGCTGTTAGTGAGGTTCACCTAGGGAGCTGTTAGTGAGGTTTCACCTAGGGAGCTGTTAGTGAGGTTTCACCTAGGGAGCTGTTAGTGAGGTTTCACCTAGGGAGCTGTTAGTGAGGTTTCACCT
Organism: Coregonus clupeaformis; assembly: GCF_020615455.1. Classification (NCBI taxonomy): domain Eukaryota; kingdom Metazoa; phylum Chordata; class Actinopteri; order Salmoniformes; family Salmonidae; genus Coregonus; species Coregonus clupeaformis. Next base: position 668,330 of record NW_025533485.1, on the reverse strand, counting down.
AGGGAGCTGTTAGTGAGGTTCACCTAGGGAGCTGTCAGTGAGGTTTCACCTAGGGAGCTGTTAGTGAGGTTCACCTAGGGAGCTGTTAGTGAGGTTTCACCTAGGGAACTGTTAGTGAGGTTTCACCTAGGGAGCTGTTAGTGAGGTTTCACCTAGGGAACTGTTAGTGAGGTTTCACCTAGGGAGCTGTTAGTGAGGTTCACCTAGGGAGCTGTTAGTGAGGTTCACCTAGGGAGCTGTTAGTGAGGTTTCACCTAGGGAGCTGTTAGTGAGGTTTCACCTAGGGAGCTGTTAGTGAGGTTTCACCAAGGGAGCTGTTAGTGAGGTTTCACCTAGGGAGCTGTTAGTGAGGTTTCACCTAGGGAGCTGTTGGTGAGGTTTCACCTAGGGAGCTGTTGGTGAGGTTTCACCTAGGGAGCTGTTGGTGAGGTTTCACCTAGGGAGCTGTTAGTGAGGTTTCACCTAGGGAGCTGTTGGTGAGGTTTCACCTAGGGAGCTGTTGGTGAGGTTTCACCTAGGGAGCTGTTAGTGAGGTTTCACCTAGGGAGCTGTTAGTGAGGTTTCACCTAGGGAGCTGTTAGTGAGGTTTCACCTAGGGAGCTGTCAGTGAGGTTTCACCTAGGGAGCTGTCAGTGAGGTTTCACCTAGGGAGCTGTTAGTGAGGTTTCACCTAGGGAGCTGTTAGTGAGGTTTCACCTAGGGAGCTGTTAGTGAGGTTTCCCCTAGGGAGCTGTCAGTGAGGTTTCACCTAGGGAGCTGTTAGTGAGGTTCACCTAGGGAGCTGTTAGTGAGGTTTCACCTAGGGAGCTGTTAGTGAGGTTTCACCTAGGGAGCTGTTAGTGAGGTTTCACCTAGGGAGCTGTCAGTGAGGTTTCACCTAGGGAGCCAGAGATGCAGAGCCAGGTAGATTGATAAGAACTCAGCACCGGAGAGGGAGAGAGAGAAGCCCAGGCTTAACATAGCAATAACCTCGCATTACAATGCCCCCTAACAAAGACTCTGCACAAACCGTCAGTCTGGGTTCTAGATAGATACATATGGTAGCAGAGCAGTAGCCCCTGATATGCTCAAAAGCAATACTAGAAGACATAAGAAGTGTCTTTGTTAAATTCACAATGGCTTTGACCTTGCAAATTGCCCATTCTCAATTAGAGCTCATTAAGACATGGGTATTAGGGCCGCTGCAGAATTGAGAGGGAACAGCTAACGAGCAGGAGAGAGCAGCTAGTGTGATTAATGCGTGTCGATGGCCTCCGTACGCGCTCATCGACACGGCAGAGATGGGAAGTGACACGGGGCTGGGAGCAGCGAAGAGCAGAAACACTATGACACACACGCACAGGACGCCACGCACAGGACGCCACGCACGGACACGCACACAGGACGCCACGCACAAGACGCCACGCCACACACAGGACGCCACGCACAGGACGCCACGCACAGGACGCCACGCACAGGACGCCACGCACAGGATGCGCACAGGACGCCACGCGCAGGACGCCACGCGCAGGACGCCACGCCTCTGTGTCTGCTTACTGTAGCAGCAGCAGGTCAAGTCCAGAGCTGAACTGTAATGCTATGTTAAGGAGCCTGCCAAGGTGAGGCATTCACCCTGAAGCACTTCTCTTCTCTTCCTCAACCCTCATTCCACCAGACTAGCTAAAAATACATTCGAATTACTGATTTGAGAAATTATGCACCCAGCTAGCAGCACGCTCCACGTAAAATAAATCCAGTTATCTCAACACAGAGAAAGGAACCTGCAGAATTTCTAATTTGCCAGTTCTATTCTAAATTACATTTTATTGAGCAAACTAATTGGCAGAATCTAAATCCATTCCAAGGTGCACATGAGATCACTTGGAACCACTGCCTTAAGCACGGTACACGGAACAATACCTATTAATATTTTGGACATTTCCATAATGCCCCTCTGCCTAAATATGAACAGGGGGAACAGCAGGATAACACCAGTGATTTAATACCGTCTGAACATTTTATTAAATTCTAAAAGCCTCATATCGAAACTTTGCATTCGTATTCCGCAGACACAGGGACGGGGGGAGAAGATTGGAAGAGAGAGAGAAAGGGAACGAGAGTGAGAGAGAGAGAGAACATAAGAGGTAAAAACCGATGTCGATAAGAGGCCTCAAAAGGGATGTATGCCTGGCTGCCTTCTATTACAGAGAGTGTGAGTGGAACCGATTGCTACGGTGGAACAATTGAACATCTCCAGCATGATATGATCTCTATTCAAGTACCGTTTAGCATGTGGCACGGAGCTCCACGAGGCGCAAAGGGATCCAGCAGGACAGGCCCATATCAGGAGGGGAGATCTGAGTTCAGTGAGGAGGGACTAGGGGGGTAAGAAATCAGGGCTAACCAGACAGAGACCAGGGCTAACCAGACAGAGACCAGGGCTAACTAACCAGACAGAGACCAGGGCTAACTAACCAGACAGAGACCAGGGCTAACCAGACAGTGACCAGGGCTAACCAGACAGTGACCAGGGCTAACTAACCAGACAGAGACCAGGGCTAACCAGACAGAGACCAGGGCTAACTAACCAGACAGAGACCAGGGCTAACTAACCAGACAGAGACCAGGGCTAACCAGACAGTGACCAGGGCTAACCAGACAGTGACCAGGGCTAACTAACCAGACAGAGACCAGGGCTAACTAACCAGACAGAGACCAGGGCTAACTAACCAGACAGAGACCAGGGCTAACTAACCAGACAGAGACCAGGGCTAACTAACCAGACAGAGACCAGGGCTAACCAGACAGAGACCAGGGCTAACTAACCAGACAGAGACCAGGGCTAACTAACCAGACAGAGACCAGGGCTAACCAGACAGTGACCAGGGCTAACTAACCAGACAGAGACCAGGGCTAACCAGACAGTGACCAGGGCTAACTAACCAGACAGAGACCAGGGCTAACTAACCAGACAGTGACCAGGGCTAACTAACCAGACAGAGACCAGGGCTAACCAGACAGAGACCAGGGCTAACCAGACAGAGACCAGGGCTAACCAGACAGAGACCAGGGCTAACCAGACAGAGACCAGGGCTAACCAGACAGAGACCAGGGCTAACTAACCAGACAGAGACCAGTGCTAACTAACCAGACAGAGACCAGGGCTAACTAACCAGACAGAGACCAGGGCTAACTAACCAGACAGAGACCAGGGCTAACCAGACAGAGACCAGGGCTAACTAACCAGACAGAGACCAGGGCTAACTAACCAGACAGAGACCAGGGCTAACTAACCAGACAGAGACCAGGGCTAACCAGACAGAGACCAGGGCTAACTAACCAGACAGAGACCAGGGCTAACCAGACAGAGACCAGGGCTAACTAACCAGACAGAGACCAGGGCTAACCAGACAGTGACCAGGGCTAACCAGACAGAGACCAGGGCTAACCAGACAGAGACCAGGGCTAACCAGACAGAGACCAGGGCTAACCAGACAGAGACCGGCTGTTGGAGGAGCGAGATGCTTCAAAGCCACCTCTGACTAGGCTTGGGCGGTAAACCCGTATATAGCATACTGTATACCGGGGTATTTTGAAATACCAACGGTCTGATATTCAATATCGTAATTTTTATAATTTTTTGGTTTGGGGTGCTCTAAAGCTCGGTGCTACAAATAATTGTATTTCCAGCTCAGGGCTTCAGCTAATATTTGGTTTGCTAACCTGTTAGCTAAGTGGCTAGCTTTCAAGATCAAGCTTCTTGATTACAGCAGAGACAATCAAACCCCTCCTGGATCAAGATCCCTGCTGCCTAAATTTGTTTTGTGCATAAAAAGTTATTTTAAAAAGAAATACGTTTGGAAAGAAATAGCGCCCCTTGTGTACACTGCCAGTAATACCATATACCCCGGTATGGTACAGGAACTGTATTAAGGTATGAAACTCTGGACACCACCCAACCCGACCTCTGACCCCACAGGGCCTGCTGAGGAGAGGAAGTCTGGAACAAGCCCTGTGGGTGTCCTCACACGGACACACCCCACAGCACCACAGTAATGAGATGACTGGCTGGATGGCAGGATGACTGGATGGCTGGATGGCTGGATGGCTGAATGACTGAATGACTGGATGATTGGCTGGCGGAATGACTGGATGGCTGAATGACTGGATGGCTGAATGACTGGATGATTGGCCGGCTGGATGACTGGCTGGCTGAATGGCTGGCTGGCTGAATGACTGGCTGGATGACTGGCTGGCTGGCTGAATGACTGGCTGGCTGGCTGGATGACTGGCTGGCTGAATAACTGGCTGGCTGAATGACTGGATGAATGGCTGGCTGGCTGAATGACTGGCTGGCTGAATGACTGGATGGCTGAATGACTGGCTGGCTGAATGACTGGCTGGCTGGCTGAATGACTGGCTGGCTGAATGACTGGCTGTATGACTGGCTGGCTGAATGACTGGCTGGCTGAATGACTGGCTGGATGAATGGCTGGCTGGCTGAATGGCTGGCTGGCTGGCTGGCTGAATGACTGGCTGGCTGAATGGCTGAATGACTGGCTGGCTGAATGACTGGCTGGCTGAATGACTGGCTGGCTGGCTGAATGACTGGCTGGCTGAATGACTGGCTGGATGACTGGCTGGCTGGCTGAATGACTGGATGACTGGCTGAATGACTGGCTGGCTGAATGACTGGATGACTGGCTGACTGGCTGGCTGAATGACTGGATGGCTGGCTGAATGACTGGATGACTCGCTGGCTGGCTGGCTGAATGACTGGCTGGCTGAATGACTGGCTGGCTGAATGACTGGCTGGCTGAATGGCTGGATGGCTGAATGACTGACTGGCTGAATGACTGGATGGCTGAATGACTGGATGGATGGGTGGCTGGCTGGCTGAATGACTGGCTGAATGAATGACTTGCTGGATGGCTGAATGACTGGATGGCTGAATGACTGGCTGGCTGAATGACTGGCTGGATGGGTGGCTGGCTGGCTGGATGGGTGGCTCGCTGGCTGGCTGAATGACTGGCTGGCTGAATGACTGGCCGGATGGGTGGCTGGCTGGCTGGCTGAATGACTGGCTGGCTGAATGACTGGCTGGCTGAATGACTGGATGGCTGAATGACTGGATGGCTGAATGACTGGATGGCTGAATGACTGTGGCTGAATGACTGGATGGCTGAATGACTGGCTGGCTGAATGACTGGCTGGCTGAATGACTGGCTGGATGGGTGGCTGGCTGGCTGAATGACTGGCTGAACGACTGGCTGGATGGGTGGCTGGCTGGCTGAATGACTGGATGAATGACTGGCTGGCTGGCTGAATGACTGGCTGAATGACTGGCTGGCTGGCTGAATGACTGGATGAATGACTGGCTGAATAACTAGTTGCTGCAGATTACTGAGAGGACATAGATTTGCCCCATTCAGGAGAGAGAGAGAGAAACACTGAGTACGGTTACATGCACACAATAATACAATTACTGTGGCTAGTCAGATTCATATAATAGTTTGTTTAAAACTTTAAATGTTTACATGCTTTGAAAGAAGAATGATTTCCCTAATAATAATCCTGTTTCCATGGACACATCTGAAATCAGGCAACCTGATGGGACTTAAATAAATGCAGATGATTACCAATCAAAATCAACGTTCTACCACAGCGACCATGTTATTTTGGAGACCCCGTTTTGATTCGAAGTTCAGACAGATTTTGACCTTAAGATGATGAGCACAGTAAGGGGTTTACATGACTATTGCGGCAGGTAGCTTAGTGGTTAAGAGCGTTGTGCCAGTAACCGAAAGGTCGCTGGTTCTAATCCCCAAGCCGACTAGGTGAAAAATCTGTCGATGTGCCCTTGAGCAAGGCACTTAACCCTAATTGCTCCTGTAAGTCGCTCTGGATAAGAGCGTCTGCTAAATGACTAAAATGTATATGTAAAATTGCCATACTCTGTTTAATATCGACTTATTAGTGTGCATGTAAAATGTAGTCAATGTAGCCTAGTCAGGCATCAATTAAGTGTGGAGGATCACCTGTATTATGTAGCCTAGTCAGGCATCAATTAAGTGTGGAGGATCACCTGTATTATGTAGACAAGTCAGGCATCAATTAAGTGTGGAGGATCACCTGTATTATGTAGCCTAGTCAGGCATCAATTAAGTGTGGAGGATCACCTGTATTATGTAGCCTAGTCAGGCATCAATTAAGTGTGGAGGATCACCTGTATTATGTAGCCTAGTCAGGCATCAATTAAGTGTGGAGGATCACCTGTATTATGTAGCCTAGTCAGGCATCAATTAAGTGTGGAGGATCACCTGTATTATGTAGACAAGTCAGGCATCAATTAAGTATGGAGGATCACCTGTATTATGTAGACAAGTCAGGCATCAATTAAGTGTGGAGGATCACCTGTATTATGTAGACAAGTCAGGCATCAATTAAGTGTGGAGGATCACCTGTATTATGACCTTTGCTACTAATTACTAAGAAGACACGCTACAGGCCTGAACTGAAATCCCTCCTCTTCCATCATCTGTTAATAGGAACATTCATTTAAAATGTGTAATAAACAGGTTGAACATGAAACGTGAGGTTGGTGATCGGCTCCAGTTGATCCCTGACCCTTAACTTTAAGAAAGATCAAGCCTGTTTGAGCTTAAAATCATGCATTCAATTGACTGTGAATTACATTTTCATGTAACCACGAGGCTGCCTGCCTCACACAGATCAACGCAAGGAAAAAGGTGTATTTAACGACGTACAGCTTCAAAGACGGAAGACTTTTGGAAAAAACTTCAGAATTTTCTGTGGAGAACTAGGTCTAGTAGCTTGAGTCAGTCAAAAACAAGGCTACTATTATTTTAGTCTAATTGTGTAATATATTATATATATATATATATTTCTAAGAAATCTAAAGCATATTTGTGTTGGTAGAATGGACCTACAGTATAACATTTGCTGACCAAGACAGTAAAATGTAGCCTCGGCTACTCTGTAAAAGTACTTTCAGCGCGGATATAGTTGATGAGAGTCCTTGATTGAATCCAGAACCGGCTGATTGTAATGCAGATGTGCTCTGTCCTGATACAACTGGCAGTGAAACTTAAAGCAATGTTTTCATTTGGACCAACCTCATCCTGCCCACAGAACTTGTGTTTCAATTTAGAGGCTCCGAGGCCCCAAGAACCAGGAAGTCCCCTCCTCCCCCAGCCAAGAGCCAGGAAGTCCCCTCCTCCCCCCAGCCAAGAACCAGGAAGTCCCCTCCTCCCACAGCCAAGAACCAGGAAGTCCCCTCCTCCCCCAGCCAAGAACCAGGAAGTCCCCTCCTCCCCCAGCCAAGAACCAGGAAGTCCCCTCCTCCCCCCAGCCAAGAACAAGGAAGTCCCCTCCTCCCCCAGCCAAGAACCAGGAAGTCCCCTCCTCCCACAGCCAAGAACCAGGAAGTCCCCTCCTCCCCCAGCCAAGAACCAGGAAGTCCCCTCCTCCCCCAGCCAAGAACCAGGAAGTCCCCTCCTCCCCCCAGCCAAGAACAAGGAAGTCCCCTACTCCCACAGCCAAGAACCAGGAAGTACCCTCCTCCTACAGCCAAGAACCAGGAAGTCCCCTCCTCCCCCCAGCCAAGATCCAGGAAGTCCCCTCCTCCCCCAGCCAAGAACCAGGAAGTCCCCTCCTCCCACAGCCAAGAACCAGGAAGTCCCCTCCTCCCCCCAGCCAAGAACCAGGAAGTCCCCTCCTCCCCCCAGCCAAGAACCAGGAAGTCCCCTCCTCCCCCCAGCCAAGAACCAGGAATGGATGGAGGGAAAGAATGCAGCCTGGGACTGGGGTTAAGGGCACTTACATGAGTGTGCACTACCCAAGAAAACACTGTTTGGAGTGAGCGCCAAATTACCTCATCACCACGGAACTTCTGCCAGAAGGTGAAGAAGATACATTTCTGAGCACCCTGGCTCTCTGAAGGATGGAGTCACGCTAAATGAACGAATGCTGAGAATGGAAAGCGGGAGAGAGAGAGAGAGAACTGAAATCCAAGAAGAGGCCGACTCCTAACACAGGGGACGTGGCTTGTTACAGAGACAGACACCAGAAGAACCAAGAGACAACAGGTCACCCTGGATTTAAACAGAATTACAAAAAGTTAGCAACGATGAGAAGAGAGGAGGAGCTAAATGACTTCCTGTCTAAAACAACTATTTTTTTGTTAGACATTATGACCTGAATAGACCGAAGAGAAAGGGCTGAAGAGGCTCTGCTTGTGTGAGACCACAGGATCAGATAACATCATGTATGGCTACTCCTCCCTTCGCTAACCATTTCCCCTCACAGAGTCAGTCTGTCACCACCTGAGGCTGAACCTCATCATTATATCATCGAACCAAGGCAGAAGGGAACATTCTTGATTAATTCCATTGGTACGGTATGATAGAGAGAGAGAGAGAGAGAGAGAGAGAGAGAGAGAGAGAGAGAGAGAGAGAGAGAGAGAGAAGGGAGAATTGAGTAGAAATAAAGAGCAATAATTGAAAGAAGAGAGAGAGAGAGGCAAGAGAGAGTAGTCTAGTAAAAGTTGACCAAATAAAGAAAGATATGGAGAGAGAGAGATCAATTGAACACAGAAGACAGGATGAAGCAACTGTTGTCAATCTCTGAATGAGAATGGATTCACTATTGCAGTCATTTTGCCACCATTGTGCTGCGGGAGCTGGAATGGAGAACTACAGATGCCAAGGTCATCGACTTGGGAAGTTAATCATGTTTGATCACAAAATCATTCATCCACAGCAGAGAGAGAGAGAGGCCTCAGTCCGCTCCTTCAGCTAGACTCCCAGCATCAGACACTGATGAATGAGAAGAGGAGTCAGGAACACGCGCGCCTAATGGAAAATTGAGTCCTCCAAATATAAGCACCAATTAGCCACGTCCCCAAACAAATGATGTTCCATTTGTCTCACGCTTGAACTAAGGCTGGGCGATAAAATTTTATTTATTTTTTTAACTTATGGACGATTCACGATATATACATCTAGAATTTTTTTCACGTTTTCTCTAAATAAGCATTGTTGTACAATTAAAAGGTCAAATACACTGCATTTCAAACAGTCAGCGATAATATTATGAATTCAGGGCTTGTGAAATTCTACCCAGGCTAAACATAAGCCTTCCACAACCACAGACCCCAAAAATAATGTAATTATTGTATCAACACAGTTTTGCAATAATCACTGATCTGGCTTTCAAGTCTGTCTATGAAAATGGCCCTTTTTTGTTACAAATGTAACTAGAACCATAAATAAACACATTCACTAATAATGACTAACTTCTTGTAGCAGCCATTAGGCTGTAGAACATGAACACAGGCCTCATCAACCACGTGCTGGTGATTAGCCAGCTAATCTTTATATTTCAAGTTCAGCCAACTTGGATCTATTCGCTAGCTAGCAAGGTAGAACAGTTGAATTGTTATGAACACACCCTTCTGTCCGTCTCCAACTGTTGTAACAGCATGTTAGCCTGTCCACTTTGTTCAGATGTTGAAATCAAGTGGTCTACCTTACTTCTCAGAATGAGAACGACTTGCCAATTCCTTATACAGTGCATTTTGTTACGTTACAGCCTTATTCTAAAATGTATTAAATTGATTTTTTCCCTTTTCATCAATCTACACACAATACCACATAATGACAAAGCAAAAAAAGGTTTTTCGAATTTTTTGCAAATGTATAAAAATTAAAAACTCCCCATCCAACCTGACAGAGCTGGAGAGGATCTGCAGAGAAGAATGGGAGAAACTCCCCATCCAACCTGACAGAGCTGGAGAGGATCTGCAGAGAAGAATGGGAGAAACTCCCCATCCAACCTGACAGAGCTGGAGAGGATCTGCAGAGAAGAATGGGAGAAACTCCCCATCCAACCTGACAGAGCTGGAGAGGATCTGCAGAGAAGAATGGGAGAAACTCCCCATCCAACCTGACAGAGCTGGAGAGGATCTGCAGAGAAGAATGGGAGAAACTCCCCATCCAACCTGACAGAGCTGGAGAGGATCTGCAGAGAAGAATGGGAGAAACTCCCCATCCAACCTGACAGAGCTGGAGAGGATCTGCAGAGAAGAACGGGAGAAACTCCCCATCCAACCTGACAGAGCTGGAGAGGATCTGCAGAGAAGAATGGGAGAAACTCCCCAAATACAGGTGTGCCAAGCTTGTAGCGTCATACCCAAGAAGACTCGAGGCTGTAATCGCTGCCAAAGGTGCTTCAACAAAGTACTGAGTAAAGGGTCTGAACACTTATGTAAATGTGATATTTCCTTTTTGTTTGTTTTTTGGATAAAAAAATATGCTTTGTCATTATGCTGTATTGTGTGTAGATTGATCAGGGTTAAAAACAATTTAATCCATTTTAAAATAAGGCTATAACATAACAAAATGTGTCTGAATACTTTCCGAATGCACTGCATATCTGTGTTTAGTTTGATACACTGTTAGGCTGTTGATTTAGATAGGTCAACAGATGAACTAGGCAGGGATATTATCTATATTTGTTCATATAACTGCTAGATTAGTGTCGTAAAGCCTAAACGACCTGCCTGTATAGATTAAAACGTACTGGTACACAATCTGTCATTACAGAAGACCTGCGTCTGACAAAGAGTATTATGCAGCTTTTGTTAATACAGTATAATCAGGGACTTAACTTCTTCTGGAAAGATTATCAACATTGATTTCCCAGGTAATACATTATGTAGGGAAATGAAGCTATTTAATCTCTCTGTGGTACGGACATGAGTGGAACCTGTAGGACAAGAAAAGACACAAACTGAAGTCTTCCAGGGGGAACGTTGAAATATTTACCTATTCTGAGTTGTCCCCAATGTGGGGTAGGTAGAAAGAAAGAAAGAAAGAAAGAAAGAAAGAAAGAAAGAAAGAAAGAAAGAAAGAAAGAAAGAAAGAAAGAAAGAAAGAAAGAAAGAAAGAAAGAAAGAAAGAAAGAAAGAAAGAAAGAAAGAAAGAAAGAAAGAAAGAAAGAAAGAAAGAAAGAAAGAAAGAAAGAAAGAAAGAAAGAAAGAAAGAAAGAAAGAAAGAAAGAAAGAAAGAAAGAAAGAAAGAAAGAAAGAAAGAAAGAAAGAAAGAAAGCAAATATAGCCATAATGACATTTTAAATGTTTCTATTCATTTGAAACTTTTGTGAGTATAATATTTAAATGTTCATTTCTTTTATTGTTCATTTCACTTATTATCTATTTCACTTCCTTTGGCAATGTAATCATATGTTTCCCATGCCAATAAAGCCCCTTAAATTGAATTGAGAGAGTGCAAGAGAGTGACAGGGAGTGCGAGCGAATATAGCTAGAGAGAATATAGTTGACTGGCCAGTCAATCCAGCAACACAAAAAGCCCTCTGTTAGTGTCCCTCACTGTTGTGGAAGAATTGTTAGTTCTCTATTTCACCGAGCTGCGAATACAGCTGAATATAATGTACTGTAATAACCACAGCAACACATTTTCATCTGCCTTCCTATTTGGAAACTAGAAAGAAGTTTGCACTCACTTTTTTCATTTAGTCTAAGAGGCTATTACAGAAGACAAATAATTGTTATGCATGCACTTATGTTGATATTGGCAATTGCAGTTATTTTTTCAAAGCGAGATTTTCCGTCTGATTTTCAAAGCGAGATTTTCTGTCTGATTGGTACCCACAGGCAAGCACGAAAACACACACTCTTAAAGAGATTAATACAAAGCTCATCTGCGATCGAATTCGAGGTCGGCTCAGTGGAATCCAGTTACGTGGTCTCAAGTGCCTCAAAACTGTGCCAAGAAATTCGAAACCATTTTGCAAGGCTGTCTGTTCCTTCTTGCTATGCAAGCATGGCTGTCTCTCAATGGAACCTTCTAGCATGGCTGTCTCTCAATGGAACCTTCTAGATAACCTCAACGTTGTAGTTGCAATGACACGGTATCAACAGTTGACTAACCGGTGCCCCCGCACATCGACTCTGTACCGGTACCCCTTGTATATAGCCTCCCTACTCTCATTATATTTTACTGCTGCTCTTTAATTATTTGCTATTTTTACTTATCTATTTTTTACTTAACACTTTTTTTTTTCTTAAAACTGCATTGTTTGTTAAGTGCTTGTCAGTAAGCATTTAACTGTTGTATTCGGCGCATGTGGCAAATACAATTTGATTTGATTTGACATGGCATGTCATATATTAATGACATTATGCTACTGGATAACTGAGTTAGTTATATCAATCTTGTCTTAATTGCTAATTGGGTTAATTGACTGGAAGACCTTTGGAGTATTTAGTTACTAAATATCAGGATAAGGACACAATTTTTTTTTATTTTTTTATGGAAGTTATTGTTGGCACAAGATGAAATGACATTAGTGTAGCCTAGTAATTGTCAGCCTACTGTCAATGTCACCGGAAAACAACATGATAGGCCTACTGTGCATAACATAGTGTTAAAACATGTTGTAACTGGTTACATTTTACATTTACATTTTAGTCATTTAGCAGACGCTCTTAACCAGAGCGACTTAGTTAGTCTACCCATTTCATTACCCCGCATCTAGTTTCAACTCACCATTCGTCTTGAGAGAGTAGTCTAGTCGCAAACTGGCTATCCTACTGTACTGCAATATGTGTAGAAGAGGTCTTAGATAAAGCAATATATCTCTTAGCCGATTAACCTAAACTCGTTGACTTTATTCGGCTAACGTTATATATCGCTCAAACTATATACCTGAAACAGTCCACTTAACACTGGTTATGTCAAAGTCTTGTTTTGAAAAAGACTGTAAAAAGCTGTGAAACAAACCTGTGTGACTTTCTTCTTCTGGATCACTTAGCGTTCAGTTTAGATAGATAGTAGAATAATTATCTCTGCGGGACATCGTTACTTTTGTATTACCAACGATACCAACTACAAGAAGATGATATTTATTCCATTGCCAATCCAGGTCCCTACTGAAAAGACTCGCACCAGCTCGCATTGGAAGTAGCCAGCTAGCCTGCTAGCTAGTGAAAGTAACAGTTGTGATGTCGGCTCTTAACCATTAGTCTACAGGATCTTTCAGATTGGGCCGCCGCGGTCCTTTTTCACCAACTGTAATATCTGCAATCTCCTGCTTTAGTATCCATATTTTATCCGCTTTTCGGCGTGTAGCTCCGTAGAAGCACAATATGCTGGTCTCCTGTTTCTCTCTCACTCCTCTCCAACATCTCCACAACAGATTCTATTCCGACTTTTTTCCAACACCAAACCTTACTATTTACGACAGTTATCGTCGCTTTGCGAAACTGGTTGCTAAGCGAATACCGTAACGTTGTCTCGGCTGCAGTTTGCACCGATGGCCGACTTTTCCTATAGTTTTATATTTTGAGCTGCCTTGAGGATAGTTTATTTTCCAAATCAATGTTTTTTGACAGTGCTTTGCTTTATGAAATAAATTGCACTATGGCAATTTTGAGCATTAATAAGTTGCAGCTCTTTCAAGGGTTGAGCTCTTTCTGTCTTCTATAGAGGCAATTATTTTTTTGTGTGAATAATAATTAGATTGACGTTAGGATAATAAATGTGTGTATATATCCATTCTTAAAACATAATGTATTCCTTTATTTATATTTTTATGTTACCAATAAAGTGTTGCAATGCAGTTCTCTAGCTATGTTCCTACATCTGCTGCAGATACAGCATTACATTGAGGACATAACGTGACAGACAGTCAAGATACACGGAGTTGAGTTGTAAGAGGGTATTTTGGGATCATTTATGTCTTTCTGCTCGCTGCATTCCTTGACAGCGTGAAGGTTGTGGCGGGCATGTTGATGCGTGAAACTGGGCCAGAATCAGGAGTGGCAAAGGCAGAGTTGGACAGGATCCCAAATGAGGAAGGAAGGGGCCATCCTGCAGAAAGAGTAACATCTGTGGAGAGAACCAGGGGAATGCAGAGACAACCAGGAGAACCAGGCGATGAATGTTTAATTGAGTTCTATATAATCCTCAGGCTAGTTCGAGCTCCGTGCTTTGGAGAGATAGATACACGATAGGGCCTAGTACATATGGGCAAATAATATTTGGTTTGTTTGTTTGTGATTCTTTCTTTGGTATGTATTTAATGTTTCACATTCTGAATTTTTATAACACCTCAATTTCAGTCTTCTTTAACAGAGCTGTCGTTATGCACAACGTGGTGTGAATGTACTAATTATGAACAGTATCTAATCAACATATCAACAGCATGGACTACAGAACAGTCCCTGACATAGAAACGTGAGATTCACGTCGCATCACTTTGTATTTAGCGCCATCTAGTGGAGTCATCGCGATACTACCTGAGGGTGCGGATGTACTCTACCCATCACTAGCTGATATCATTTTGTTTTTGTTTTGTGTTTGTTTGCGATGTTATGTGTAGCCATTTTTAAGAAAGATTTATAGATTTGTGTAGCACATTTGAATTTCTATCCTGGATATTTAATTTTTTTGTAAAAAAATTGAGCAAAGAGCACATATTCTGGTGAGTGAGACTAATTCGAATGCATCCACAGTTTCATCTGAATCTACAAACATGTGATCTGAACTAGCAATGTTCTATGTAATATTACATGTTAATTATACTGAACAAAAATATGAACGCAACATGCAACGATTTCAATGAGGTACAGTTTCTATAAGGAAATCAGTCAATTGAAATAAATAAATTAGGCCCTAATCTATAGATTTCATGACTGGGCAGGGGCGCACCCACTGGGGAGCCAGGCCCACCCACTGGGGAGCCAGGCCCACCCACTGGGGAGCCAGGCCCAGCCACTGGGGAGCCAGGCCCAGCCACTGGGGAGCCAGGCCCAGCCACTGGGGAGCCAGGCCCAGCCACTGGGGAGCGAGGCCCAGCCACTGAATGAGTCTTTCCCCACAAAAGGGCTCTATTACAGACAATACTCCTCAGTTTCATCAGCTGTCCGGGTGGCTGGTCTCAGACAATCCCTCAGGTGAAGAAGCCGGATGTGGAGGTCCTGGATTGGCGTGGTTACACGTAGTCTGCGGTTGTGAGGCCGGTTGGACGTACTGCCAAATTCTGTAAAACGACATTGGAGACGGCTTATGGTAGAGAAATGAACATTAAATTCTCTGGTAACAGTTCCGGTGGACATTCCTGCAGTCAGAATGCCAACTGCACTCTCCCTCAAAACTTGAGACGTCTGTGGCATTGTGTTGTGTGACAAAACTGCACATTTTAGAGTGGCCTTTTATTGTCCCCAGCACAAGGTGCACCTGTGTAATAATCATGCTGTTTAATCAGCTTCTTGATGTGCTACACCTGTCAGGTGGATGGATTATCTTGGCAAAGGAGAAATGCTCACTAACAGGGATGTAAATAAAAGTGTGCACAACATTTGAGAGAAATAAGCTTTTTGTGCGTATGGAACATTTCTGGGATCTTTTATTTCAGCTCATGAAACATTTTATATACACATATACACACTTTGTGTTTATATTTTTGTTCAGTATATAGATTTTTTTATTTATTAAATGCTCCACACATTACATCCCCCTTCTTCTGTCCATCTCTATATAATGTGTTCTCTAGGTGATGTGTTCTCTAAGTGATGTGTTCTCTAGATGATGTGTTCTCTAGATGATGTGTTCTCTAGGTGATGTGTTCTCTAGGGGATGTGTTCTCTAGGTGATGTGTTCTCTAGGGGATGTGTTCTCTAGATGATGTGTTCTCTAGGTGATGTGTTCTCTAGATGATGTGTTCTCTAGGTGATGTGTTCTCTAGGTGATGTGTTCTCTAGGGGATGTTTTTGTATTCTCTATATAATGTGTACTCTAGGTGATGTGTTCTCTAAGTGATGTGTTCTCTAGGTGATGTGTTCTCTAGATGATGTGTTCTCTAGATGATGTGTTCTCTAGGTGATGTGTTCTCTAGGGGATGTGTTCTCTAGGTGATGTGTTCTCTAGGGGATGTGTTCTCTAGATGATGTGTTCTCTAGGTGATGTGTTCTCTAGATGATGTGTTCTCTAGGTGATGTGTTCTCTAGGGGATGTTTTCTCTAGGTGATGTGTTCTCTGAGGGATGTGTTCTATAGGTTATGTGTTCTCTAGGTGATGTGTTCTCTTGATTATGTGTTCTCTAGGTGATGTGTTCTATAGGTGATGTGTTCTCTAGGTTATGTGTTTGTGTTCTCTAGATGATGTGTTCTCTAGGTGATGTGTTCTCTAGGTGATGTTTTTGTATTCTCTATATAATGTGTTCTCTAGGTGATGTGTTCTCTAAGTGATGTGTTCTCTAGATGATGTGTTCTCTAGATGATGTGTTCTCTAGATGATGTGTTCTCTAGGTGATGTGTTCTCTAGGTGATGTGTTCTCTAGGGGATGTGTTCTCTAGATGATGTGTTCTCTAGGTGATGTGTTCTCTAGATGATGTGTTCTCTAGGTGATGTGTTCTCTAGGTGATGTGTTCTCTAGGGGATGTTTTTGTATTCTCTATATAATGTGTTCTCTAGGTGATGTGTTCTCTAAGTGATGTGTTCTCTAGATGATGTGTTCTCTAGATGATGTGTTCTCTAGGTGATGTGTTCTCTAGGGGATGTGTTCTCTAGGTGATGTGTTCTCTAGGGGATGTGTTCTCTAGATGATGTGTTCTCTAGGTGATGTGTTCTCTAGATGATGTGTTCTCTAGGTGATGTGTTCTCTAGGGGATGTTTTCTCTAGGTGATGTGTTCTCTGAGGGATGTGTTCTATAGGTTATGTGTTCTCTAGGTGATGTGTTCTCTTGATTATGTGTTCTCTAGGTGATGTGTTCTCTAAGGGATGTGTTCTCTAGGTGATCTGTTCTCTAGATGATGTGTTCTCTAGGTGATGTGTTCTTTAAGTTTTGTGTTCTCTAGATGATGTGTTCTCTAAGTGATGTGTTCTCTAAGGGATGTGTTCTCTAGATGATCTGTTCTCTAGGGGATGTGTTCTCTGGGGGATGTGTTCTCTATGTGATGTGTTCTCTAAGTTATGTGTTCTCTAGGTGATGTGTTTTTGTTCTGTAGGTGATGTTTTCTCTAAGGGATGTGTTCTCTAGGTGATGTGTTCTCTAAGGGATGTGTTCTCTAGGTGATCTGTTCTCTAGGTGGTGTGTTCTCTAGGGGATGTTTTCTCTAGGTGATGTGTTCTCTGAGGGATGTGTTCTATGGGTTATGTGTTCTCTAGGTGATGCGTTTTCTTGATTATGTGTTCTCTAGGTGATGTGTTCTCTAAGGGATGTGCTATCTAGGTGATGTGCTCTCTAAGGGATGTGTTCTCTAGGTGATCTGTTCTCTAGGGGATGTGTTCTCTGGGGATGTGTTCTCTAGGTGATGTGTTTTTGTTCTCTAGGTGATGTGTTCTCTAAGGGATGTGTTCTCTAAGGGATGTGTTCTCTAGGTGATGTGTTCTCTAAGGGATGTGTTCTCTAGGTGATCTGTTCTCTAGGGGATGTGTTCTCTGGGGGATGTGTTCTCTAGGTGATGTGTTTTTGTTCTCTAGGTGATGTGTTCTCTAAGGGATGTGTTCTCTAAGGGATGTGTTCTCTAGGTGATATGTTCTCTAAGGGATGTGTTCTCTAGGTCATCTGTTCTCTATGGGATGTGTTCTCTAGGTGATGTGTTCTCTAGGGGATGTGTTCTCTAGGTGATCTGTTCTCTAGATGATGTGTTCTCTAGGTGATGTGCTCTTTAAGTTTTGTGTTCTCTAGGATATGTATTCTCTAGGGGATGTGTTATCTGGGGGGGGTGTTCTCTAGGTGATGTGTCCTCTATGTGATGTGTTCTTTAGGTGATGTGGACCGTTCAGTTCAAGAGACGGGCCATTCATAATTTTGGAGCCGTGACGTGAAACAGGGATAGTCGGTATATCTGTACAACACTGAAATATATAAATAGAACCATGTCACTCTACCACTAAAATACTCATTAGGAAATCAATTATAACGCCATTTACTCTCTCTTGATAGTTGACATATATTCCCATATTCATTGCGTTCCACTGATGTCACTAAATATATGACCATTGTTTGACAGGAGTTTCCTTTCTATTTATTCAGCATCTTGGTTACAATAGAACATGTTGTGCATGTTCATTAATAATGAATGCTCGTTAATTCAACAGGCCTGCTTGCCCAGATGTAATACAGTACACTGTGCATGTGACAAAATGGCATTTGCCTAGCCCTGCCCTAGATCAGGGTTTCCCAAACACGGTCCTGGGGGCCCCCCCTGGGTGCACGTTTTGGTTTTTGCTCTAGCACTACACAGCTGATTCAAAAAATCAAGTTCTGGGCACGTGTTATTTTACACACACATTCACGTTCCTCTCTGTACTCACCTTGGTCTGCCTCATAAGTATACATATATATAAATATATGTATATGTATATATATATATATATATTGTGACGTCACGAGAGGCTACACAGCTTTCAGCGGGATTGCTCAAGTAGTGCAAGGAGACAAGGTTCAAACAAAACAAGGATTTTATTATAGGTCTTGGGAAATTAACGAAAATATAACAAAATTCTGTTCTCTTGTGGCTCTTTAAGGGTTAACAGTTCAGGGATGTCTCTTCCACATCCAAAATCATAATTCTCACTCGCTCAGATAACTTTTCCCCAGCCTTACTGTAGTCCACGTTGCAGCTAGTGGCCAACCCAGCAAAAAAGTCCTTCCAAATGTCTCTCACGTATTTCCACAGGTGCATATATCCAAAGGTGAGTATTTCCCAAAGGTAAGTATCTCCAAATCCTTATATTCCTCATGGAAGTGGACGTGCAGCACTCTTGTCCTCCCGAGAGCCCAGGTTGGAGACTGTGTCTCTTCACCCCCCACACACTCCCCTCAGTGTGTCTCTTCCCTTCCCAAACCTTCAGCTCATCAGCTCCTCATTTGTTTCAGCTGCGTGGGAAGATTGGCCATAGAGGGGTGGAGTTCCCGACCATACCAGCAGATGGAGCCATAGCTGTCTGGGTTTGCAGCCACCTCAGGGGATGTAACGTCCCTCCAGGACACAGCCTCTCGTGACATCACACATCCCCCTCCTCGGGACCGACGTCCTCGTCGGGGTAAAGGCAGCGAAGAAGGCATCACGCCGGGAGAGGGCGTCCGCATTGCCGTGGTGCTTGCCAGCCTGCTCTCTCTTCAACTCCTCCACCTCTAGGACCAGGGACTCAGCCTCCTGTTGTCTCTCCTTGAGTTTCTTACTGAACGCATCAGCCTTGGTTTTAGCAGAGTTTAGCTTCTGTTGAGCAGCTTTCAGTTCCTTCTCTCTCTTTGCCTCCGCATTCTTCATCTTGTTCTCCAACACCTTGTACTTCTCCTCTGCCTTCTTCTGGACCTCCTTACTACTGCGCAGGGTCTCCTCACACTCCTCGATGGTCCTGCGCAGCCTCTCCAGCTCCTCCTGTTGCTTATGGAAGGAGCTCTGTTGGAGTTTAGCCTGGAGGATATCTAACTCTTCTGTCTTCATGTCTAACTGTTGCTTTAACAAACGATACCTCTCAGCGGTCCCCTTCAGACCAGACAGTTCTTTGTCCAGATTCTGTAGCTCCGTCTCTGTGTCGGTCTGGGCACCTGCCATCCCTATCAGAGCCCGGGCGGGAGTGAGTAATTCGGAGGATTGCACCGGAGCCTTCCCAGGATGAGTCTTGCCTCTCCGTTTCCGAGGTACTCGGGTTATCCTCTCCTGAGACTCTCTCCAGAGTGGGTAAAAGGCTGGGCAGTCTCGTCCAATTAGGAC
This sequence comes from Coregonus clupeaformis, assembly GCF_020615455.1. Taxonomy (NCBI): domain Eukaryota; kingdom Metazoa; phylum Chordata; class Actinopteri; order Salmoniformes; family Salmonidae; genus Coregonus; species Coregonus clupeaformis. The sequence continues at coordinate 648,582 of NW_025533485.1, read as the reverse complement.
AGGGACGGGAGGGAATCAACCACCCCCACGCCGTCGTGTGTATGGTTCCCCGTGTGCTGGTCATTGTAAGTTCAGTAATGGGGTATTCTCTGGTGTCCCCATGGACACAGGGAAACTGGGAGGACTTTCCCGGGGGTCAGACACGTTGGGCCCACCAAATCCTTACGCACCAGGGTGGCCCGGCTACCAGAATCCAGTAAGGCCTCCACATCATGGTGATTCACAGTTACCGGGCAGGTGGGGGGTCGATCTGGGCCGCCATCTACGACTCCCAAGAGCGAGGCAAAACGGTGTGTGGGTGCTGAGCTGGAGGACTCCTCGCAGTGGGCATAGATTCATCGGCTGGTTTCCCACACTGCCAGGAGATATGTCCCATCTCCCCACACCGGTAACACTGTCGAGTTTCCCCTCCTGGTGTACTCTTCTTGGACCCGCCTGGTTTCTGGCTCCCCCTGGAGCCGGGATAAGTCCTGACGTGGCTGGGTTCGAGACCTTGGGGTCCTTTGGACGGGTTCTTCCCATTTGTGGTGGGGCCGCACTCCTGGGGTCTTTTCGGGAAGCATTCAGCATCTCCGCTGTGGCCTGGTACTTTTCCACAGCTTCCACGGTCAGATCAGCCGTGGTCAAGGCCTGTTGACTGATGAACCGTTTTGCCTCATAAGGCAGGGCGCGTAGGTAACGATCCACCACAACGGCCTCCACCACCGCCGCTGCTGTATTCCTCTGCGGATCCAGCCATTTCCTTGCGATTCGGACAAGTTCATGCATCTGCGCCCGAGGAGGTTGGTCTGGTTGGAAGGTCCAGCCGTGAAAGCGCTGGGCCATACCAAACTTTGTGAGTCCATATCTGCTGAGGATCTCAGACTTCAGGGCATCATAGTCAGTAACCTGGTCAGGGCCCAGGTCCCGGACAGCATTCAGCGATTCCCCGGTTAGAAAGGGGCTAACAGACCAACCCACTGTTGCTTGGGCCAGGCTTCCCTAGTGGCCGTGGCCTCAAATGCATGCAGGTATGCCTCAATGTCATCGGTAGCTCCCATCTTAGATATAAAGTCACTTGCCTTTATTGGGCGGGTATTTTGGACAACCCTCTGTCTCTGCAACTGCAATTCCTCTGCCTTCAGAAGGTTGGCTTTCTTTTGCTCCTCCAAGAGAGCCACGTTTGCTTGCATCTGGGCTTGCTGGCCAGCAACAAGGGCTTTCAATATGTCCTCCATTTCAGTCGGGCGGGAGCCTACGGCCAACTTGGAAAACTGGGTGATCAAACCTTCGGGTATCCTCCTCTGACATGCACTATTAACGCTTGAGCGTGCCCGTATTCTCCACCATCTGTGACGTCACGAGAGGCTACACAGCTTTCAGCGGGATTGCTCAAGTAGTGCAAGGAGACAAGGTTCAAACAAAACAAGGATTTTATTATAGGTCTTGGGAAATTAACGAAAATATAACAAAATTCTGTTCTCTTGTGGCTCTTTAAGGGTTAACAGTTCAGGGATGTCTCTTCCACATCCAAAATCATAATTCTCACTCGCTCAGATAACTTTTCCCCAGCCTTACTGTAGTCCACGTTGCAGCTAGTGGCCAACCCAGCAAAAAGTCCTTCCAAATGTCTCTCACGTATTTCCACAGGTGCATATATCCAAAGGTGAGTATTTCCCAAAGGTAAGTATCTCCAAATCCTTATATTCCTCATGGAAGTGGACGTGCAGCACTCTTGTCCTCCCGAGAGCCCAGGTTGGAGACTGTGTCTCTTCACCCCCACACACTCCCTCAGTGTGTCTCTTCCCTTCCCAAACCTTCAGCTCATCAGCTCCTCATTTGTTTCAGCTGCGTGGGAAGATTGGCCATAGAGGGGTGGAGTTCCCGACCATACCAGCAGATGGAGCCATAGCTGTCTGGGTTTGCAGCCACCTCAGGGGGATGTAACGTCCCTCCAGGACACAGCCTCTCGTGACATCACAATATATATATATATATATATATATATATATATATATATATATATATATATATACAGTGGGGAGAACAAGTATTTGATACACTGCCGATTTTGCAGGTTTTCCTACTTACAAAGCATGTAGAGGTCTGTAATGTTTATCATAGGTACACTTCAACTATGAGAGACGGAATCTAAAACCAAAATCCAGAAAATCACATTGATTGATTTTTAAGTAATTCATTTGCATTTTATTGCATGACATAAGTATTTGATACATCAGAAAAGCAGAACTTTATATTTGGTACAGAAACCTTTGTTTGCAATTACAGAGATCATATGTTTCCTGTAGGTCTTGACCAGGTTTGCACACACTGCAGCAGGGATTTTGGCCCACTCCTCCATACAGACCTTCTCCAGATCATTCACGTTTCGGGGCTGTCGCTGGGCAATACGGTCTTTCAGCTCCCTCCAAATATTTTCTATTGGGTTCAGGTCTGGAGACTGGCTAGGCCACTCCAGGACCTTGAGATGCTTCTTACGGAGCCACTCCTTAGTTGCCCTGGCTGTGTGCTTCAGGTCATTGTCATGCTGGAAGACCCAGCCACGACCCATCTTCAATGCTCTTACTGAGGGAAGGAGGTTGTTGGCCAAGATCTCACAATACATGGCCCCATCCATCCTCCCCTCAATACGGTGCAGTCGTCCTGTCCCCTTTGCAGAAAAGCATCCCCAAAGAATGATGTTTCCACCTCCATGATTCACGGTTGGGATGGTGTTCTTGGGGTTGTACTCATCCTTCTTCTTCCTCCAAACACGGCGAGTGGAGTTTAGACCAAAAAGCTCTATTTTTGTCTCATCAGACCACATGACCTTCTCCCATTCCTCCTCTGGATCATCCAGATGGTCATTGGCAAACTTCAGACGGGCCTGGACATGCGCTGGCTTGAGCAGGGGGACCTTGCGTGCGCTGCAGGATTTTAATCCATGATGGCGTAGTGTGTTACTAATGGTTTTCTTTGAGACTGTGGTCCCAGCTCTCTTCAGGTCATTGACCAGGTCCTGCCGTGTAGTTCTGGGCTGATCCCTCACCTTCCTCATGATCATTGATGCCCCACGAGGTGAGATCTTGCATGGAGCCCCAGACCGAGGGTGATTGACCGTCATCTTGAACTTCATCCATTTTCTAATAATTGCACCAACAGTTGTTGCCTTCTCACCAAGCTGCCTGCCTATTGTCCTGTAGCCCATCCCAGCCTTGTGCAGGTCTACCATTTTATCCCTGATGTCCTTACACAGCTCTCTGGTCTTGGCCATTGTGGAGAGGTTGGAGTCTGTTTGATTGAGTGTGTGGACAGGTGTCTTTTATACAGGTAACGAGTTCAAACAGGTGCAGTTAATACAGGTAATGAGTGGAGAACAGGAGGGCTTCTTAAAGAAAAACTAACAGGTCTGTGAGAGCCGGAATTCTTACTGGTTGGTAGGTGATCAAATACTTATGTCATGCAATAAAATGCAAATTAGTTACTTAAAAATCTTACAATGTGATTTTCTGGATTTTTGTTTTAGATTCCGTCTCTCACAGTTGAAGTGTACCTATGATAAAAATTACAGACCTCTACATGCTTTGTAAATAGGAAAACCTGCAAAATCGGCAGTGTATCAAATACTTGTTCTCCCCACTGTATCTCTGCCCCAAAAATATATATGAAAGCTACAACCTTCTCTGTCTGTTGTAATGGATATTGCCATAAATTGGCGGGTAGCCCCCATTCAGAGGACCGCTATAAGCCATCGGCAGGCCGCTTTCGCATCTCTGGCATTTAGCCTCGACTCAGAGGACAGCTATAAACCCTAGGCAAGCCATCTAGCCATGAGTTAATTTGAAAGACAATAGCTAGGAATTTTTCTAATCTCAAATTGGGCCTGCCACCTTATAGCTGACCAGAGCCAGCCAGAGGCTGCAAACTGTTTTTGTTGTGATCTATCAACTTTAGCCATCATTTTTGTGTGTTTTAAATTTGATTTATTTGCCATTTTAAAAACCAAACCACCACACACGAGGAAACAATGCATTCAGAATAAGACCAACGTCATCAACAGGAAGTTACTGTAGAACCCATCCCTCCCTCGAAGGGGGTAGTAGCTATAGAACAATGGAGACGGTAGGCTTTTGGAACTAAAGAACAGTTTAATTGTTTGTATTTATCACCACCCAACGTTTTTAAATACCTAATATACACTAGTGGCACAGTTTTAGTTAAAATATAGTTTTTTTTATGTGACTCATCTTGTTTGTTCAAGTAAGTAACGCTACAGCTTTCCTTCTCGTGTTACATGTTATCATTCATAGCTAATGCAAACTTTTATAACTTACGATCTTTAATGTTTGCTCAAACAGTAACATTAAGACGTTAAGCTAACAAAGTCAACTCAACTCGACATGCTGGCGTTTTTTACTGCATTACTTTTAGGACAATAACGTAAACGCAAGTTGCTGACGTTAGTGTGGCAGTATGTTAGCTTGCTATCTAGCAGCTTGTGTGGCGTTGCTAGCTAATGTTAGTTGCTAAACGGTTTCATCGTATTGTTAAGATAGCTAGCTTACTATCTGTTTGTGCCCTTGCTAGCTGAGTTAACTACTTACCTAGCTAGGTAGTTTGCTAATGTTAGACGCTAACTAACAGCATTAACTCTGCCGTTGAGAAATTTGGTCGGGTGCTGGTAACGTTATGTTATAGGGCGTTCACTCACTGCTTTAGAATGAAGTGAAATATGGGTGAATTCAAGAGGGTGCCACTAAATTAATGTCTGAACTTAGTTATCTTTAGCCTATGTCAAAATGAATCACACACAATGAATCATTAGATTGTTCTCTGCAATATTACTTGTAGACATGGCATAGCCCTGTTTGCTTCTTTTGCCTCTCACAAGGTAAATATCTTAGGGTTTCACTGGGTATTATATGATTGTAGTGTAAATTATAATTTTTGTAATTGTAAGTGCTCTTTATGCTTAGTTGTCCTCTCTCTCTCCTGTCTTTAGATCATGAACATACCGTAGTTCAGTTTCTGGATGAAAGGAACCAGCCATATGAAGCAGTTCAGTTCCTGGATGAAAGGAACCAGCCATATGAAGCAGTTCAGTTCCTGGATGAAAGGAACCAGCCATATGAAGTAGTTCCACAAGTATGGATCAAAGATTACATCTGTTATTGGCCACCACTCAGAAAAAATAACAAAATAAACCATTTAACCATGGAGTGTCCACCTCCAGACAACACCTGGGAAAGAAGTTGCTTTAAGTTCATGAAGGGAGCAGGTCATCTGGCCTGATTTATGTCTCTGATATACTCTAATTTTAACTGTTAGTGTAATTACCTTGCCTGATGTGAAAGTCAGTGTTTTGCAGGATAATTCATGCCTCTACCTTATTATTCACTGGTCTAGACAATTGGGAGACGGCACAGATGTGACGTGCAAAACATTGATGTGCCGGTGGATGGTAGAGTTGGTGTGATCAAAGATTATCTTCCAGACGCACCGCCAGGTTGGTGTGATCAAAGCTTATCTTCCAGACGCAACGCCAGCTTGGTGTGATCAAAGCTTCTCTTCCAGACGCACCGCCAGGTTGGTGTGATCAAAGCTTCTCTTCCAGACGCACCGCCAGGTTGGTGTGATCAAAGCTTTTCTTCCAGACACACCGCCAGGTTGGTGTGATCAAAGCTTGCCACTGATACCACTGTATCAGGAGCTTCTATCGAACCGTGAAAACAGTGCGGTGCCAGCGGACTTTAAAGCTGGTATGTAAAATATATTTCTTTAAATGCTTGATTATATGCTAAGTTTCATTTCGAACCATAATCAGCTTCAATGGTTAATTCCCAAATTTACTTAAGTAGTTTTTCTTCTTAGAATTAGTTGTCTCCTTTATAACACGGACGCCACTACAACTGGCCAAGAGTCCGAATACCAATAAGTGAAGTATTATTCATGAAAAGATCCATTGGAGGACGTATTCTGTCCTGGTAAATACTGATGGAATTTCAGAGGAGAAACAAGTCCCTTTATTCATCTAATCTGTCTTTCAAAAAGGACACTGGACAGCCCCAGCAACATATTCACCTCAGCAGCATGTGGAGGACAGACATGGAGGTACAGTGGGGAAAAAAAGTATTTAGTCAGCCACCAATTGTGCAAGTTCTCCCACTTAAAAAGATGAGAGAGGCCTGTAATTTTCATCATAGGAACAAGTCAACTAGGACAGACAAAATGAGGAACAAAAATCCAGAAAATCACATTGTAGGATTTTTTATGAATTTATTTGCAAATTATGGTGGAAAATAAGTATTTGGTCAATAACAAAAGTTTCTCAATACTTTGTTATATACCCTTTGTTGGCAATGACACAGGTCAAACATTTTCTGTAAGTCTTCACAAGGTTGTCACACACTGTTGCTGGTATTTTGGCCCATTCCTCCATGCAGATCTCCTCTAGAGCAGTGATGTTTTGGGGCTGTCGCTGGGCAACACAGACTTTCAACTCCCTCCAAAGATTTTCTATGGGGTTGAGATCTGGAGACTGGCTAGGCCACTCCAGGACCTTGAAATGCTTCAAATGCGAAGCCACTCCTTCGTTGCCCGGGCGGTGTGTTTGGGATCATTGTCATGCTGAAAGACCCAGCCACGTTTCATCTTCAATGCCCTTGCTGACGGAAGGAGGTTTTCACTCAAAATCTCACGATACATGGCCCCATTCATTATTTCCTTTACACGGATCAGTCGTCCTGGTCCCTTTGCAGAAAAACAGCCCCAAAGCATGATGTTTCCACCCCCATGCTTAGGTATGTATGCTTACAGTAGGTATGGTGTTCTTTGGATGCAACTCAGCATTATTTGTCCTCCAAACACGACGAGTTGAGTTTTTACCAAAAAGTTCTATTTTGGTTTCATATGACATTCTCCCAATCCTCTTCTGGATCATCCAAATGCACTCTAGCAAACTTCAGACGGGCCTGGACATGTACTGGCTTAAGCAGGGGGACACGTCTTGCACTGCAGGATTTGAGTCCCTGGCGGCGTAGTGTGTTACTGATGGTAGGCTTTGTTACTTTGGTCCCAGCTCTCTGCAGGTCATTCACTAGGTCCCCCCGTGTGGTTCTGGGATTTTTGCTCACCGTTCTTGTGATCATTTTGACCCCACGGGGTGAGATCTTGCGTGGAGCCCCAGATCGAGGGAGATTATCAGTGGTCTTGTATGTCTTCCATTTCCTAATAATTGCTCCCACAGTTGATTTCTTCAAACCAAGCTGCTTACCTATTGCAGATTCAGTCTTCCCAGCCTGGTGCAGGTCTACAATTTTGTTTCTGGTGTCCTTTGACAGCTCTTTGGTCTTCACCATAGTGGAGTTTGGAGTGTGACTGTTTGAGGTTGTGAACAGGTGTCTTTTATACTGATAACAAGTTCAAACAGGTGCCATTAATACAGGTAACAAGTGGAGGACAGAGGAGCCTCTTAAAGAAGAAGTTACAGGTCTGTGAGAGCCAGAAATCTTGCTTGTTTGTAGGTGACCAAATACTTATTTTCCACCATAATTTGCAAATAAATTCATTAAAAATCCTACAATGTGATTTTCTGGAATTTTTTTTCTCAATTTGTCTGTCATAGTTGACGTGTACCTATGATGAAAATTACAGGCCTCTCTCATCTTTTTAAGTGGGAGAACTTGCACAATTGGTGGCTGACTAAATACTTTTTTCCCCCACTGTATGTGGTGCATTCACGTACCCCAGATGAGACTATGCTTATCTGTCCTGTTTTGCACAGTGTGTAATTGTATTAAAAAGTAACCTGTAATTTCCCACGAGGGTAACTATTAACCTTTTTAACCAGTCTCCTCCCCTTCATCTACACTAATTGAAGTGGATTTAACAAGTGACATCAATAAGGGATCATAGCTTTCACCTGGATTCACATGGTCAGTCTAAGTCATGGAAAGAGCAGGTGTTCCTTTATTCCGTATTTCTGGTAAGTATCCTACATTCAACACCAGATTGAAGCTTGAGTCTGGCTTCCTGCAGCACCAGATTGAAGCTTGAGTCTGGCTTCCTGCAGCACCAGATTGAAGCTTGAGTCTGGCTTCCTGCAGCACCAGATTGAAGCTTGAGTCTGGCTTCCTGCAGCACCAGATTGAAGCTTGAGTCTGGCTTCCTGCAGCACCAGATTGAAGCTTGAGTCTGGCTTCCTGCAGCACCAGATTGAAGCTTGAGTCTGGCTTCCTGCAGCACCAGATTGAAGCTTGAGTCTGGCTTCCTGCAGCACCAGGGGGCTGCTTTTCTTCAGCATCTTACTGCAGATACTGTCTTGCCCACAGGCTTTACTGAGGGCTTTGATTTTGTCTTTCAGCTCTGTTATTGTGATGGGTAAATCTAATGCTCTTTAAAGGCCCTGTTAGTGAACAGCGTGCTGAACAGTGTGTAGCAAACTTTGAGGCAAAACGTTGAAAACAAGATGTAGATACGTTGTTTTAAACTTCCTATCTTAACCATACGTGAGAAGTCTGCTGCGCTACAGGTGTTGCGGAATAGAACCTGATGGAGAATCGCTTCGGCAAAAAACGACGCCGCCGGTATAATGAAAGAATTGAAGTTGTTCAATGAAGATGGACACGATGCAAACACGTCTTGAAAAGCAGAAAAACAACCTGGAGAAGGTGGACAGTCTCCATGACAACCTGGAGAAGCTGCTCATAGAACATCTAAATGAGAAGAACAGCAAGGTGGACAGTCTCCATGACAACCTGGAGAAGCTGCTCATAGAACATCTAAATCAGATGAACAGCAAGGTGGACAGACTCCATGACAACCTGGAGAAGCTGCTCATAGAACATCTAAATCAGAAGAACAGCAAGGTGGACAGTCTCCATGACAACCTGGAGAAGCTGCTCATAGAACATCTAAATCAGAAGAACAGCAAGGTGGACAGTCTCCATGACAACCTGGAGAAGCTGCTCATAGAACATCTAAATCAGAAGAACAGCAAGGTGGACAGTCTCCATGACAACCTGGAGAAGCTGCTCATAGAACATCTACATCAGATGAACAGCAAGGTGGACAGTCTCCATGACAACCTGGAGAAGCTGCTCATAGAACATCTAAATCAGAAGAACAGCAAGGTGGACAGTCTCCATGACAACCTGGAGAAGCTGCTCATAGAACATCTAAATCAGAAGAACAGCAAGGTGGACAGTCTCCATGACAACCTGGAGAAGCTGCTCATAGAACATCTACATCAGATGAACAGCAAGGTGGACAGTCTCCATGACAACCTGGAGAAGCTGCTCATAGAACATCTAAATCAGATGAACAGCAAGGTGGACAGTCTCCATGACAACCTGGAGAAGCTGCTCATAGAACATCTACATCAGAAGAACAGCAAGGTGGACAGTCTCCATGACAACCAGGAGAAGCTACTCATAGAACATCTAAATCTCATGAAAACCGATTTGGAGCAGAAAGACAAAGGAATCCGTGTCTGTATTGACCTGGATATAGTGCTGCTGAGTTCAAGAATGGACAGTATCGAGGAAAACATTGAAGAACCCAAAAAGACCCCAACTAACCGGTTGGACCCAGATGTATCTATAATAGTAACAGGTCTACTTTACGAGGACAACAAAGATGCAGCAGAAAAGGTGATGGAGCTGCTCACCGAGGGTCGGCACTGCGAGAAAGTGCCAGAGCTGGTGGACACCCAAAGGATGAAAGCGAGAGGCCGGGGACCAGGAGTCGTGAAGGTGAAGGTCGCATTCCGGAGGGTGAAAGATAAAGTGGATATCTTCCGGCTGAAGCAACATCTGAAGAGAAGCCAAAATGTTAAGGGGGTCGGCCAAGTCCCACACAGATCGTATCATCAAACTCAACCTCAGAACACTCCTACGAGAGATCCCTGCTGGGAGAGATTTCTACATTTCGGGGAATGGGAGGATGAGGAAGCGGTCTCCTGATCCCGAGGGCGTCCACGGGGGCCGGGGAGCTGGACCTGGTAAATAAGTTGCAAAGAAAAAGCCATATCTCAGACTTTGCAACTCTGCCTAGAAGGTCAGCATCCCGGAGTCACCTCTTCACTGTTGACGTTGAGACTGGTGTTTTGCAGGTACTATTTAATGAAGTTGCCAGTTGAGGACCTGTGAGGCATCTGTTTCTCAAACTAGATACTAAACTAGTCTCAAGAAGGCCAGTTTTATTGCTTCTTTAATCAGCACAACAGTTTTCAGCTGTGCTAACATAATTGCAAAAGGGTTTTCTAATGATCAATTAGCCTTTTAAAATAATAAACTTGGATTAGCAAACACAACGTGCCATTGGAACACAGGACTGATGGTTGCTGATAATGGGCCTCTGTACGCCTATTTAGATATTCCATAAAAAATCAGCTGTTTCCAGCTACAATAGCCGTTTACAACATTAACAATGTCTACACTGTATTTCTGATATATTTTATGAAATTTTTATGGACAAAAGAATGGCTTTTCTTTTGAAAACAAGGACATTTCTAAGTGACCCCAAACTTCTGAACGTAGTGTATTTCACACATAATAATTTATAGTACTTGTGTAAAAAATATATACATCTAAATAAAATAAAATAAAAATAAATGCTGAAAAAGCATCCTGCCTCCGACTGGCAGCTGTAGTATCGCTGGTGGAAGAAGGGCGGGTGAAAAACGGGTGAAGGACGGGTGAAGAACGGGTGAAGGGCCGGTGAAGAACGGGTGAAGGGCCGGTAAAGGACGGGTGAAGGGTGGGTGAAGGGCGGGTGAAGAACGGGTGAAGAGCGGGTGAAGAATGGGTGAAGGGCCGGTGAAGAACGGGTGAAGGGCCGGTGAAGAACGGGTGAAGAGCGGGTGAAGGGCGGGTGAAGAACGGGTGAAGAGCGGGTGAAGAATGGGTGAAGGGCGGGTGAAGAATGGGTGAAGGACGGGTGAAGAACGGGTGAAGGGCCGGTGAAGGACGGGTGAAGGGCGAAGGACGGGTGAAGGGTGGGTGAAGGGCGGGTGAAGGACGGGTGAAGGGCGGGTGAAGAACGGGTGAAGGGCGGGTGAAGGACGGGTGAAGAACGGGTGAAGGGCCGGTGAAGAGCGGGTGAAGGGCGGGTGAAGGACGGGTGAAGAACGGGTGAAGGACGGGTGAAAAACGGGTGAATGGCCGGTGAAGGACGGGTGAAGGGCGGGTGAAGGGCGGGTGAAGGGTGGGTGAAAGGCAGGTGAAGGGTAGGTGAAGAACGGGTGAAGGGCCGGTGAAGGGCGGGTGAAGGGCGGGTGAAGGACGGGTGAAAGGCGGGTGGAGGGCGGGTGAAGGGCGGGTGGGCTGCGTGAGGAAAACGGCAAGTGAGCGGCGGGAGCACAGCTGCCACTTGACAAAGCGACATATCGTGGGCGCCATGGGAATGACACGATGGGCATAAAAGCTGTTGCACTGCAATCAACCACTCTGGAGGGATGCCGGCTTCCCGATTTCTCCTTGCTAACTGGGATATAGCTTGCCTAAATAGCTGCATGTAACCCCTCCTGAAAAAATAGCCTGAAATTGCTAGACACCCTGTTTGTGTTGTGCTTATGTAACCTAACTAAAAATAACTACATTTGTTCTAACTGTTGTGTGTACAAGCAGCAGCGGAGCCACTTAATCACTGAGCACTGAGCAGCAGCTGAAAGGCGGTAGGCTAATGGATCCTGCATGGGCAGAAATCTCCTGTTTTTACGGACAGTAAAATAAATGGAACAGCCTCCCCCTCATAAAATGAACTCCAAATAATGTTTAGGACCACAAATAACAATAACTGTAGTGACCCTGTGTTTATTAATGTGGACAGTCGATACCATGCAGGGCTATGGGCCAGAAGGTTGGGGGTTTGCAGACCACCACAGATGAGCTCACTCTCCCTGCCTGTTTCATTACACTACGATCAAAGCCGGCTGCAGGCAATGATCAGCTAGGGAGAAATCAGAATTTCAACATGTTGATGCCATATTTATAATTATATAAAATATATGCAACTAATATTCCACCAACAGGTTTCTGTGCCAATGCACCACACAACCAATAACAAAGCATACCGACTTCGGGCGCTTCAATATCATGGTTTGCATTTTCAACACCACAATAAATAGACTGTCAAGAACAGAACATACGTCCCTCCCTACCCAGTATACACTACCGGTCAAACGTTTTACAACACCTACTCATTCAAGGATTTGTCTATATTTTTACTATTTTCTACATTGTAGAATAATAGTGAAGACATCAAAACTATGAAATAATACATATGGAATCCTATAGTAACCAAGGAAGTGCTAAATAAATCAAAACATATTTGATATTTGAGATTCTTGATGACCTGTCCTCCACAACCCGACCTCAACCAAATTGAAATGGTTTGGGATGAGTCGGACCGCAGAGTGAAGGAAAAGCAGCCAACAAGTGCTCAGCATATGTGGGAACTCCTTCAAGACATTCCAGGTGAAGCTGGTTGAGAGAATGCCAAGAGTGTGCAAAGCTGTCATCAAGGCAAAGGGTGGCTATTTGAAGAATCTGAAATATAACATTTTGGTTACTACATGATTCCATATGTGTTATTTCGTAGTTTTGATGTCTTCACTATTATTCTACAATGTAGAAACTAGGCGTATGTCACGCGTCACTACTTCACAGGAGAGCCATTTGAACGTAATCTTTTTTTTACAAATCAAAATGCGTTGTTTTGGCAGAAATGTCTTCTGGAACATGTGAACTTTCATGTGCCTTAATAACAAACTTGTATGCCATCTGTAACTGCGAATAAAATTGTTAAATTACAAGCCTAGCTGGTTTGGCCATGGAAAAAAGACAGCAACCTTCCCGCTAGACATGATTGGCTGAGATAATGAGTGGGCTGGACATGCTGAGAGATGAGTTCGGATTGGTCTGCCATGTAGCATGCTTCTGTCTATAACATGAGCTGGTCAGTAAGTGTAGGTAATCATTTCTAACTAAGCCTTTTTGAAAGATATCACGTAGTAGAACTGCATAAGTCTTGCTCTCCACTTTCTGGAGGACTGAGCTTTGAAATCAGTGAAGTTAGAGTATGATAGCTAAAGAGATGTAGAAAATTCTGCCGTTTGATTCCAAATATGCAGACGGAGTCGAAAAGAGAACACACAGAAGGCTGTTGTATAAAACACCTGTCTCCGGATTACATCTTCAAACTAAGGGCAACCATGGCATCTGTGACAGAGAGGGAGAAGCGTCCATCCATGTATACGGGTAAGATAGTCTAGCTAGCTACATTTTCAGATATTACACGTTTCTTATTTTGTCAGAAAGTCGTTTTCATTTCAAGTTAAAGTTTACTGTTAGCTAGCTAGCTAACGTTAGCTGGCTGGCTCGCTAGCAAACGTTATGTGTATGATCTGTGAAGTAATATTATTCGTATTTCAGAGCCATTTGCATTGCTAGTTATAGGCTAATGTTAGCTAGCTAACATTGAACCTAGTTGGTTAGCTACCTGCAGATACATGCAGGGTAGTAATGTTATGATTTGGGATTATGGTCCATTGTTTAGCTAGCTAGCTAGCTACATGTCTAAACAAAAGACTCCACTATGCAAG